>NW_027272580.1:35000-83764 GCF_040938485.1 Diadema antillarum | reverse complement strand
ACTGATCGGGACTCCCTGAGTATCAAGCGGAGTGTTAATCCACTACCTACGAGGACCAGATTCTGCTGTGTATTAATTACACTGTATTATGGAGAAATAGGATTTTCATCCCTGAGGTCAAGAGAGCATGGTACGATGTAGGTGACTGAAGCAGCAATAACTGTAATAACATGCAGTGCCTACTTGAATTATTGCTCTTTGCTCGTTTTGAAGTCATATTTTACTTGAGGACGAGGTCCCGAGTATACTCGGGCAAGCGTCTATGTAAAATGCGTGTTGTAGCAAAATCAAACCATCAACAGGTTAATAGCAATCTTCACCATATGAAGAAGTCAAACACATACAGTGTATACTTCTAAATCGTGTGTCATTAGGTTGTCACTGCAGTTTTGTTCACTGATTCCGGGCTTCTCCAAAATAAGATTATGATTCATCTCAGTGAGTTTTATGGGATGTAGTGAGCAAAAACAAGTAGTTATTTCCTGAGTTTTCACAGCAATCTTGGTACCGTGGATTAAAGTTAATTTCCTGGAAGATTGGTGTTTGAATTCCCAGCAGGCATTCACAGTGCATCTTTCTTAGGTCGGATGTAGGATACCCGCTAGAATATCTGATTACTTCTATTCTGTGCACCTGTAGTGGGAAATCAAATTCTTACAGCAAATGGAAACGATATTCTGTGAACTAGTTATTAAAATGGAAATGCATGTATGTACATATGTAATACACCTGTATTGGACAGTACTTTTGAGTCTTAAAAATAAGATCCTCGGTTGTGCACCTGTTGCATACATACTTAACAGAATTTTTCATCAGTGTGGTCTGTCTTGACCCAAGCATGAAAATAGATACTAATTAACGCTGAAAGTCTGCAGAAGTACAAGGCACATACAGACGAGACTGCTAGAGAGAAGAAGGCAAGGTTCTTTTAGTAATTATCATGTGTACCTCTGATAACCAAAGTGGGCAAAGTGTTGTCGGGCAACAAACTGTTTTACCCAATAAAGAAGTCCGACTTAATTTGAAAGGGGGGGGGGGGGGAGGATATAATGGTTGGGAAAAACTTAGCGTAATCACCTTGCTATAATTTCAGCTAGTAATAATGATTGTTTCATACTGGTTGTTATGGGCTCTCTTTTTTTTTCTCTCTCTTTTTGTCGAACCTACCGGAGATGAGGGGAGACTAAGGGATCGCCTGCGGCGTCTGTCCGTCCGTCGTCCGTCGCCTGTCCGTAACGCTACAAAAACTTAAATAACTCTTTATTCTTGACTTCAATTGCAGTCAAACTTCAAGGGAAGAGGGGTCATACAAAGTTTCACATTTTATTATATATGAAGGTCACCTCAAGGTCAAAGCTCACAGGCAGGGGTCAATGAACTTTAGGGCCCAATGTTAAGTTTTTAAGGCGCGTTTCTATTATGGGTCATTACTTTTGATCCATAACTCCATTTGTGACCAAACTTGGATGGTAGATGTCCCTTGGGGAGTGGATGGTCACCACAAGGTCAATGGTCACAAGCATGGGTCAACAAACTTTTAGAGCCCAATGTTAAGTTTTTATGGCGCGTTTCTATTATGAGTCATAACTTTTGATCCATAGGTCTGTTTGTGACCAAACTTGGATGGTAGATGTCCCTTGGGAAGTTGAAGGTCACCACAAGTTCAAAGGTCACAGACAGGGATCAACAAACTTTTAGGGCCCGATGTTAAGTTTTTACGGCGCATTTCGATTATGGCTCTTAATTTTTTATCCCTTTGTTCATTTGGGACCAAACTCAGATGGTAAATGTCCCTTGGGGAGTTGAAGGTCACCACCAGGTCAAAGGTCATAGGCGGGTCAATGAATTTCCGGGAATTAGATTAACAGTAATTTCTTCTTCACGAATGGGCGAGACACAATTTGGCACTTGCCTTGTTTTTATCTATTTGTGTGTGTCAAATTTCTCCTTCACCTTGATCACTATACTTTTATTATACACTGAATTGAGGAGTTTGGAGAGCTATGATATTTTGTTGTATGTGATATTGACTATTTTTAGCACCTTGTTTGAGGAGTAAAAATACTGTACTTTATAGAACCTTGTTTAATTGAGTGAAGATACTGTACTGTTCACTGTATGATTGTAACTTGCAAATTGGTTTATTACGTAGAGATCACACAGGTCAATTCATAGTGTATTTGTGTAAGACATGTTGTGTATGAAGGGAAAGGATTTATTATTTGCTTAGCCTTGCCATTTTAATACAACCTCTCCCTACATTTGCAGTCTGTGTGCATACAGTGTATGTGTATGTGTGTCATTTTATTTGTGTGTGTGTGTGGGGGGGGGGGGGGTGTCTTTTTGTGTGTAAGGGCAATTTAAATCCAAAACGCCCTTGCATATTGTGGTAGTCAATTGGGAAGTCACTGCTTAATTCTACAGAGACCTATTCTGTACTAGAATTATATTCACAGAATGTGTTCACTGGACAGTACATCATTTCCCTGCACTCTATGTGCTCAATTGCCTTAAGTTGTTCTCACATGTATGTAGATACCAAGGTTGCTTTCAGTTCCCTTTTTACATCAACTTCTTGCAAAGGTTAATAGAGAAGTGTGAGGGTACAGAGTCTAATAAAAGAGGGACACTGCATGGCCTATTTCAAAATTCAGATAGCACCACACAAACACGATTCAGGTAGAAATATATGATAAGTTAAAAAAAAATAGATTTAGGCTCCAAAATCTCTATTTTTGCAACAATTTTTATCTTTACATACTTTATTTGCTTAGCTATACCAAAATTTAAAATACCTAAAAGAAAAGAAAAAGACAAACAAACAAACAAACACATGCCAGTCCAACGGACTTCGGTATAACAGGGGTAGCCTGAATAATACATTATTTTCCATTTTGCCTCTAATCTCTAGGATGCTGCTACATGTATTCAGGATGAAATAAATTCTTTGCAGTTGCCAAGGTGATTGTCCGTCCAATATAATGACTAATGAATTGCAGCTATGTAAAGTACATGATTCGTGCTGGAAAAGTGCTTGTGGGAAATAATACATGTACACTTGTACTGCTAATGGTTTTGGCGATGATGACGGTTAAACATTAATGATACATGTATTTATGTACAGAGCTATACAAAAGCGCTGGGTGGTGGTTCGGTCCTAGCACATTCACTAGGCGATTGATAGTGGCTAACAAAAATTGAATGACAAGGTACAGTGCAAAACACACAGCTGTAATCATAGCAATGGAAAATTCAGAGTTCTCGTACGTATCAGTAATGACTACATAGTACCTACAGGCTACAGCAGTGTCGTAGTTCAAGATGATAATGATTTGAAAATTCTGAAGTCGATTTTGACAGTATCATGCTTCAAAGCTCTCAAGAGAGGGCACTACTTTCACTGCAATTTCATGTACACTGCACATTTACAGTACAACTGTATTAATACCATTCAGGTCTTGCACCTGTATTAACAGACTGGACCATTTGAGTATCCCCAGATATCAAAATAAATCGGGGAAAATTCTTCAGATATCAACCAGTGTCAACGACTTTAGCTTGATAGGAACTAGTCAGCTGCTGATGGTAGTAAATTCCTGTGGAAAAGATAACTACTTTGGAGACTTGACATGTTTTCACTTTTAAACAAGAGAGACTATGTTGCATTTCAGTGTAGAAATATAAAACATGTGACTGTAATTTTTTATAAAACAGTAAAACCCCCTTACAATTTCCAAGGTCGAGGTAAAACAAGTAATTGGTTCACCAGGATATGAAAACACACAAAAGTGAAATTCTTCTTGTCTTTGCAGAGTTATGAGTCTGTTTGGTTTTTAACACCTACCTCCATAACACAGAACACAGAATATATGTCCTGATGATCGCAGGTGCAGGCCAATTTCCAAAAGGATCTCGTCCAGTGTGTTGCTTGTCTCACAATGAAGGTTCAGTCTTTAACCCATTGCTGGCAGGAACCTTCAACATGTCATGTACTAAACTCAACAGAAAATGCAGACATTACAATGATCACGTGAGGCAGTGTGTTAATAGAGTACCGAAGTGAGGATGTCACAGTCTTTTGTTATAGCTTGGGGTAGAACCAGATGCGATCATGGTTACCAACAACAGTGTTCATATTTTAGTCCAGGTTAGGTTGTTCAGAACTAGTAGTTTCCATGGATGGTATGAAGATGACATTACACGTTGGCACTATTGTAGTGCACATCATCCCTAATCATAGGTTTAGGTGTTACGCATCTGAATTGTGATTGTACATTAAATGGAAATACATGTATAAACCATACACATATATCTATAATTTTGTACAGTTGTAGATATGTACAGTGGCTTGATTGTTGTGATTTGTAAAATAATGATAAACCGAAAGCAAAATGTTCATTAAAATTATTCAAATCAACCATGCTTGTGTGTGGATACATGATTGTACATATGTCACGTCAGTAGTGAGCATGTAGTGCCTACATGAATTTCGTTGACTTGACACAACATTTTGATCGTACAACCTCCTTTTATTTTAAAGCTCATTCTATGGAGGATTTATTTTTTCTGTTCATATTGATACTAACGAGATGTTCTTTGTGTAATATATAAAATGTTATTCTTAGATCTTCGTTTGTTTGTTTTTAAGAGAGAGAGAGAGGGCGAGAGAGGTGTCTCAAGATTAGCTTCCTGAAAGCCTATGCAGGACTGAAGATTCAACACCTAAATGACGCCATGACGAACTAAGACTCCTTAGTATGAGACAAAATATAAATATGTTACATTATTATAATTACCAATGATGTAAATAATTACAGTATTATGTTATTGATGATGATAATTATCATTATTGTCATTGTCATTATTCAAACTATTACAGTGCACACTCAAATCTAAAGATACCCTTCTATGAATCCGAACATGGGAAACAAAACTTAACATTATGTTGTAGACCAAACCTGTAGATTAAAGGGACTGGGGAGGAGTGTTGGAACCCAAAATGCAAAAGTGCTATTTCATGAAGTGAAACAGGCAAAAACAAGGACCAATGCCTATGAAAGGACTAAGCAATGAAAAAGAATCGATGAAAAATACGGCATTATGAAGATATCTATGATTTTTTGAAGAGCGTTACATGTAACGCTTGTCAAAATCACGGGGGGGGGGGGGGGGGGGGGGGGGGGGGTCGGCTTAGAGGCTCTCCGTTCAAGTGTTGTTTTTGCCTCCCTCTTTTGTCCGATTTTGGCACAGCGTTAATGTATTGCCTTCTCCTCGGCGAAAAGCAAGCCCAAGATATCGCCGCGATTGCGAGGCGAAACCCGGGTGCCTGTTCACTGGCTAGCGAGCGTTATCGGTGCATTTCCCGGGATCCGCCCGGCAGCTAGCTAGCACGGGTCCGCTTGAACTCTGATCTGCTGGCTGCGTATAAATACCATCCACACTAACAATGGAGCCGCAGGAGGAGAGCGAGAGATCTGTCTCCAAGAAGAGGAAGACCATGAAAACCAGTGACAGAGTATGGAGATGGTGACAGAAAAATAAAATGTAGAGTCCCAATTCCCCTCAAGACACTAGAAGATAAGGGGCTGAACGACAGAGATGTCATTTTTCACTTCGGCTGGATCGGTAATAACCGCAGCAGCGACCCCATACGGACAAATACGTACCGTAAAGGGGTCGCACAGCAAGGCCTATCCTGTCACGGAAGCACCTGATATGGCTTAGCATTTACGTGACCAGAGACCAAAATACAGGGTTTTATACTGAAATTAGTAGCCTTACTCTTAGATAAGATACTTACAATCACAGCAGGCGAAGTCGATTTACAATATGATCTGTTTTGAGAGCCCTGTGAAAGAGTTTATCCGAGGGTTTTAAAGTCCTACCGCATTTCGTATTGTGGTACGACTTACACAGCGCATGCGCGAATATGGATAAAACGTAGCACATACTATAATACGCAATGTATGCGTGTGGAAAATAACCCGGACGGCTCGCTGAGATCTGAAATGAATATTCATGAGATGTAACAAAAAAGAACGCATGCTGGGCGCTGATTTACTATCGGGCCTACCGGCACTTATTAATTTCGTTTTTAAAGCACATTTTGAATGTGTGGTTCATTATTTATTTGCAATAAAGGAAGTGCACACATAATGAACATCTGGAGATATGACGGATTAAGAAAATAACAGGTGATTTTCATGATAGAGGGTATGTTTGTTTCTTTGTTTGTTTCTTTATTTGTTTGTTTTTTAACAGTCTGCAGGGGCAATGTCCCAGATGTCTCATCTATAAATCAAGTTTCCTTTCACACTGTAAAATGTTGTACATTCACAATGGGCTCCACTCACAAGCTCTGCTTCTTGGGGACTCATATTCATTTTTGCTTCATGTTTATTATCTGCTGTGATTTGATTTGAATACACTTCTGTTACATACATGTCTTGTCTATTTTCAATGTTTCAGGATTGTTTGATTATTTATTAAAGAGACCTTTCTTTTTTCAAAGAATTCCACCGTATGGGAATCCTTTCCTGTCTTTTTCTTTCGGGCATGTCACTTGCTGTTTGATTGTGTGTGTGTGTCTGCACGCATGTGTGTTTAATGATTATTTGTGTGTAACAAGTTGGATGAACTGGAAGCTAAATTTCTATGTACTGTGATATACAGATCAATAAAGTTGACTCTGAGTAGTCCTTCATTTTCTTCATTCATTCATTCATTCATTCATAGCAATGGGACAAGAAGTGTCTTCCGAAATTTTTATATCAGAATGTCATTATTTCCTTTTTTTTAAAATCTGATTTTATCATTTTTGCAGTGTTCTCCTGGATTTTTTTTTTCATTCTCATGAAATATAGATAAAGTTTTAGACTGGCTTTCATCTTAAAGGTATGATGGATTGGTTAATGAAAAACTAGAAAGTAACCCTTTCAGATCCATCCATATGGTCATGGGGATTGTATTCCACTGCTCCCTATGTCATTTTCAAAACATTTAGTGTCTTTTTTTTGCACTATTATCGACACTATATCTAATAACACTATACACTCAATTATAGCTTCATATTGATATTGTTATTTATACATACGAGTGTGTGATACACCTTTTATGTATTGGTGATGGTAATGTACAAGCATATTCATACACTTATTCTCTTCCTTCTCATTCGCATTAGGAATAAAATAAGCACTAAATTATTATGTCATGTCCCTAGTACTCATTCTCATGATCGTGATACTATATACCTGGGGAGGGAAGGTGACAATAATGCAAGCCTTTCTATTCGTGTTCAATCAATAATCATTTTTCCTTATCTCATAACCATGCTTGCTTTAATTGATCGATATTTTAATATTATTAATATGTCATCAGAACCTGCCTTGCTTGATAAATTATATAAGATTATGATAGTGATATAATGATTATCATTATCATGATTTGAAATATCTAATCATAACTAGTACCCTGTATGGCTTCAGTTTGCTACTTTCACTGTACTTATTGATGCCATTGCATACTCACTTTATCCAAGATTTGGTGATGGAAACCAAAACAAACGCTCTTGCCAAACCCAGTTGGCAATATCATTAAGGTGTCCTTCTGTTTCACTGTGCTTTCCATTATTTCTACCTGCTCCTCTTTAAACTTAATTCCAGCCTCCTCCTCTAATTCCTTGATAGCATCTTTGAACTCCATGATGATGATACTGATAGCTATGAATGGTCCGAGAACTACGAGCAACATTGTACATATGTACATATATGGCAGATGACGTAAACATGAATATTCATTTGCGCATGCCCAGATCAATTTACTTACGTGATATTTTCAAAATGGCGAGCGGCAGTGTCGATAGTGTCGAGTGGGGTTCCAGCAAAGATGATGGCGATTTCTCTTGTTTTCGGAGGTAATGGTGAGTAATACATAGTCGGCTAAAATATTCAACATTATGGTATTACAACATGTGGCTTTTTGTTGCGAATCCATGTGTCGTTTTGAACGGTGAGTTTGTGACAGAATTGTACGCGTCGCAGTACTTCCTAAAAATCGCATGGGATGCTTCGGGGCGCTGTTACTGTGTTACAGCGCCCCGCGACGGGGTTAGATCGGTAATAAATTTGTGAAACTCGAAAGACCTCATACCATAGAGTTCAGTGTGAGTAGGACCTAGACTATAACAACTGTTACAGTGTTAGTGTTGTTAGTGTAACATTAATTGATAGAGATGTCACTTAGAGGATCTACACACACTATTGGCCTAGCTACTATTTAGTAATACTGATAGTAGGCCTAGATTAGTAATTTTGTTAGGTGTCCTATCCCCTATGCCACACCCTAACATTTTTCTATTAAACTAAATTATGCCTATCAGAGTTTGCCTTAACTGCGACCAGCAGCCCCAACGTACAACGTACAGTGTACCCGCCGCAGAGCGGCGGGTCTCCGGGGCTAAGTTTGCCTGAGATTTTACTCACATATGTGGAGAAAGGCTACATGCAGATTCACAAAAAGGTGTATTCAGAATGCGATTGAGGTATGGTAGGTATCCTAGACCTATGTATTTTGAGACCCATAATTTAATGACATGAAAGTAGAATAGGGCAACATAATCCAGAATACGGTAATATAGGAATTCGCGTATCTACATGCAAAACACTTTATTAGCGTGCCATTTCTTAATGTGAACAGCGATTTATGTGTAATTAATAGAGAAGCACATTTCAAAAAGGAGAAATGTTGAGCCAAATTGGGGATGTCATTCATAGGCAAAAAAATTTCCAGTTATGGTAACTATACACAGCCCAGTCGCTGTACGTACCGGTACGTAGCGACAGGATTCGCACAGTGTACTTACAGCGTGTGGTCGGGCTACAGCTATAAAATGGCAGAGAAAAAGGGCCTCGGACTAGGAGTGGTAGACGCTGTAAGTACGCTGTGCGAATCCTGTCCTACCTACGTACAGCAACTGGGCTGTGTATAGTTACCATAACTGGAAATTTTTTTGCCTATGAATGACATCCCAAATTTGGCTCAACATTTCTCCTTTTTGAAATGTGCTTCTCTATTACACATAAATCGCTGTTCACAGTAAGAAATGGCACGCTAATAAAGTGTTTTGCATGTAGATACGCGAATTCCTATTTTACCGTATTCTGGATTATGTTGCCCTATTCTACCTTCATGTCAAATTATGGGTCTCAAAATGTCGAAATAAGAAAGTTACGACACTCATCAGAACTGACGTTTGTTACAAATTGGCGATAGGCGAGAAGTCCAATTTTACGAAACGACACTGAATGAATGAAAGTGTCAGCGAATCTGGTGTGGTAACTCTCGGTTTTTACAAAATACTTTGTGGAGACTCAACTGTGTACCGTAAAACGGGGTGAATAGGGACGGCGAGGTGAATAGGGAGAAAACCGAGAAAAGTTTTTTGAATGTGCATGTTTCATATTTGCTTGAACTTTTTTTCTTATTTTTATCACAGGATGGAAGGACCATCCAACAGTGTCCAGAAAGTGGTCCTCCTGATGTGAAAAATTTTTTAAAGGGTACAGGAGGTCCAAATAAAAATTTTTCAAAAAATCACAAAAAAATCAGGGCGGTCAAAACTTTCCTGCTCCTGTAGCCATTGATTAATGAAATTCGCTAAAAATGTTCATGAATCTAGCCTATTAGGTCCTACAACACACCTTTAAATATGAAATGATTATTCCAACAGGAATTTGTGACAGGACATTTTTTCTTCTCTTGGGCAAAAAATCAGTTAGACTGGGGTGAATAGGGACACCATGGTGTCGTTTGATTGGCCCTTTAAATTTTCTGTATGATTAACTATTATAATGTCATAAAGTGCTCTGAAATGTCTGCTATGTCCAGCCATTTCCAAAAGTGTGAATTTTTATTCTAAATCTCTTGACAAGAGAGCAATAAGATCTTTGGATATGTGGCTTCACTTTTGTATACATAGATGAGAGTGAACTTTGCTGTCTTAACCCTAACTTGAGAAGGAAGGGTCTGGGAACCCCGGCCCCACCCACCCTCTTGGGAATTTTTTTCACTGCCTAAGACAGGCTAGGACTTTTCCACTTGTATTTAATGACCCTTTTCTCTGTCTTCTGCATGTTTTCATGCCAATAACACATCTGCTTGGGTCAGACTTATACTATAGGTGCCAGCTTATAATTGCTGTAAGAACTCCCAAAATATCCCTGACATCGTAAGAGTCAAGTTACACTGAATTTAGAGTGTATAAATAAGATTGTACATCATGATTTGCCTCTTGAAGAAGAAGTGGGTTAATATTTGAGTGCAATTCAATGGATTAGTAAAGTTTTGACCTACTTTTCAATCTTAACCTTTGACCTAATGGGTCACATTTTTTTATATCAGCTCCTTTTGTTGGGCTGTTGCAATTTTTGTTAAAGATTGATTTACCAATGGAATAGATTGCTCTTAAATGTTTGTATATCATTTTTAAACTCTGTAGTTGTTCCCTTAATCCAATTCATTGGATGGATTGAAAAAAAATGCCTCCAAACAGCTTTTTTTGGATAAAAAATAGTGTTGTCCCTGTTGACCCCAAATTTGGGGTCAATAGGGACAGTGTCATTTTATCAAAAAACATACTTTTCCTCCAAATATTAATTTTTTTTTTCACAATGCCAAATTAAAGGTATTTTAGGTGGACATAAAATCCCCACATAATATTGAGTCTCTGGGCTGCATGAAAAAAAATACAATCATAAGAACTTTAAATGTGTCCCTATTCACCCCGTTTTACGGTATATGTTGTCATCACAGCTATGATCGGACCAAAAACGTGAATTCACATGTTTGGTAAGGTACCTTGTTATTGTCTCCGGTACACATGGCATTGCAAAAATGTTGATTGAAGTGTATCTATTGTGCGTACATATTATACATATTAAGTGGCTAATGGCGTATATGCATTGTAGCGCAGTTCACTCAGTCTCTCTATAGTGTAGTGGTTAATGGTGTATGTTTTGTAGCACAGTAGGTGCTAATTGTTGAGAAAGATCTGTCAGATATTATTGTGGGTATCTTTTGTAGGGCAACAGCCAGCATCGCATTCAAGGACCATCCTGACTAGGCAGCTCAGTGAAGCCAGTGACAGCCCCTCTGGTCAGTTGAGACCAGCCCTCCCAGCTACCCAGCTTGATGAAGCCAGTGAAATTCCCTCTCGTCAGTTTTGACCAGCTACCCAGCTCGGTGAAGCCAGTGACATCCCCTCTCATCAATTGAGACCAGCCCTCCTAGCTAACCAGCTTGATGAAGCCAGTGACATTCCCTCTCGTCAGTTTCGACCAGCTACAATGTAGCCTATACCCGGCTTGGTGAAGCCAGTGAGGATGTCCCCTCTCATCAGTCGAGACCAGCCCTCCCAGCTTGATGAAGCCAGTGACATCCCCTCTTGCCCATTGAGACCAGCCCTTCCGTCGGTACAAAAGGTTTGTACAAACTAACTTTAATTACCTGGTACTATTTTAATACACCTAGATCCAACAACTGTTTTGAACCTGCAAATGAAAGTTAATGTTGATATTTAGTACACAAAACATCAATAAATTGTTAGATAACTCTGTGTTCTCAAACGATGCTGTTCTTATTCTTGCTGTAATTTAACTTATAACATTTTTTTTTTTTAAACCCAAAGCTGTGGTAGTGGTTAATAAGATTATGGTTGTCTTGATCATTACTTTTAGGGTTACAAGTTACATAGTTTGTACATTGCAGCCACATATAGGCCTACTATATGATTGTATGTGGAATTATACAGACCCCCAAATCCCTTGCATGTGGCTGGATTGAAAGACATCATAGGCCCGATGTGAGGTTGTATACACAACATATAAATAAATAGGGCCTACTTTGTAGATGGGTAATTCCATGAAGTTGGGGCAGTGTCCATGTATGTAGCATCGTGATATTGACAAAATACATGTCAGCATAACTCAATATCAATTATGCTATACATTTATTGTTTGTAGGCTTTACATTTGCATTGAGGCCACACATTTTCCTGGAAATTTTGTGCCATTCAGACTCAATTTTAATGAAGTTATTAAACAATATGTAACACTGTGTCCTGGAGCATCGTGATGTGTCCACGTAGCATCGTGATATTTTAAAGTTTGGTCCAAAGAGACAAATTATGGCAATGAGCTTGACCAAAATTTGATGCAATATGCATATTTACAAGGTATGAATAAGATAACTAAATATCTCAAATTTCCTGTACACAGTTTCAATTTTAAAAGAAAATTACAAAATGTATCACGATGCTATGCGGTGTCCTTTTTTGTGTAAAACTGTGGAAAGGAGAGTTAAGATATTTAGCTATCTGACTAATCTAGTAATTATGCATATTATATCAAATTTTGGTCAAGCGAATTACCTTAATTTGTCTTTTAGGACCAAATGTTTACTATCACGATGCTACATGGATACGTCACGATGCTACAGGACACCATTACATATCGTTTTAATAATTTCATCAAAATTGAGTCGGAATGGCACAAAATTTCCAGGAAAATGTATGGTCTCAATACAACTGCAAAGCCTATAAACAATACATGTATAGCATAATTAGTATTGAGTTATGCTAAAATGTCACACTTCGTGCCCCAACTTCACAGAATTACCCAGATGCACAATGAGAGGCTGAGGTCATCCCGACGTCATGTGCAGTGTCAACTCATCAAAAATTTGGCTAGGGTCTCTGTAGGTCTTATTTTCCTTTTTGCTATTTAAGTTCTACAGTAGACAGTCTATTTCTAACATATTTCATGGAGTTTTCTCTGTTGCATGTATGTGAGCACTACAAGATAAAGCTACCTGGTAGACTCTACACTGAAATACATGGGATAGCAAGTTCTGTGACTAAATTTACAGATTGGTGAAGAATTAACGGGACTATCCTAATTGTAAGTCAGTGTTAATGCCTTTCATTGTGTCTGATATACAGATGAACTCCAGTCCAGATGCCCCTGTGAAATGGAAAAAGGACAAGTTCATGAATGCCATTGCCTTCTCCAATTAGTTGTGGAGGAAAATGCTACTCTGAGGAAAGGACTTGGGTCAAATTGAAGTGGATCAAAACCTGGTGAGAGTGCTGACAGATATTGATTTTATCAGAGCCTGGGCAGATGTAAGGAGATAACAGGTTACTGTAAAAGTGGATATTTTAGCGCGACTAATTTTTTGCGGTCGGCGGGGTAAGAAGAGTTTCGCATGTTTATAGTTCCGCGGAATCAAGACATCAACTACTTGAACAAATGGCGAGCAAAAATATTCGCATGCTTTTATTTTCGCGCTAGTTTCGGCTTACGCGAAATGTGTGAAAATTTCAACCAACACCGCAAGAAATTTCCACTTTTACAGTAGATGATGAAGACGTCCCTTTGGCATGCATATTAGGGAATTTTTATGTAAATATCATAAATAAAATGAGCTATTTTCATTGGACTTTCAGCATATAACATAATTGCTTTCATCAGTACTAAACTTGTCATTGCTTGAATGATAGTCTTTAAAGAGAATATTTACTATGTGTATTACTGAATAGTTAATTGAGTCTATATGAGTAGTAAAATAATTTTTCATTGTAAATGTGTAGTAGTTACTTTATTACCAACATTCAGTCATTAGATGAGAGATCAATAGAATGTGCTTGTTGGCCTCTATTGCAGTGGAACAGCTAGCATCACATCCAAGTGCCATCACAGATATCCAGGTTGTTGAAGCCAGTGACACCCCCTCTCGCCAAATAAGACTGCCTCTTCTAGGCTACGCAGCTCGGCGAGACCTGTGACGTCCATCTGGCCAGTGGAAACCAGCCCTCTCTGCCACCAAGCTCAGTGAATCCAGTGACATCCCCTCTCATCAATCAGAACCAGCCCTCCCAACTACTTAGCTCCATGAAGCCAGTGACATCCCCTCTCATGTTCTTCTTTGTGGCTGGCAAATGTTTGAAAACTGAACTTGGATGACTTCAATATCATAATTATGTTGAGTGCATCCAAGTGATGGCAATGATAATAGCTCTGACACCAGTTCTCCCTGTAGGCCTACTGTCAATTTATGCCTTCATTGTGTATTATAGCAAAAGACATGTTAGTAATGAAAAAGCTGCACCTTTGTACCAGGATTGTTGGGGATTCTGATAAATGCACATTGAACATGAATAACATCAATTCCAATCATAGACTACATTCATGTGATGGCAGTGATAACTGATATGACACTACATTTATATCTCTGAACTCTCTATTTCTGTCTTTCCTGTGAGGTAACAACAAACATGTTAGTACTCAAATGTGTGAATCAGAATGAAACAGTGAATTGATTGCCTGGAAAATTTGTTCTTGCCCCATGTAGCAAGTAGGGAAAATAAATCCTGTAAACTCCTAAACTGCATGTGCGTTAAACTGTTACTGGAAACTGAAAGGGCTGCAATATCCAGGCACAAAGTGTTTTGTCCTTTTTTTTTTCATTTGGTCTTTTTTCCCCCTGTGTTTCCCAGGTGTTTCAGAGGTGAAAAACTACAATTACTCCGTTACGATAAAATATTGCATCAGTGTTTTAAAGTGAACTTAAGCAGGGCTGTCATGCACAACAGTGTACATCACTGAAGGGCCTTTCACACATTTCATTATTGCTCTAATTATTATTATTATTATTACTACTACTATTGTTGTTGCTAATCTTTTATTACTATCATCATCTTCATAATGATTATTATCCTCATCATTTATGTGATCACTGATATCATGCCATGTGTTACATTCAAGTGGCACAGCAGGTCCTACACAGTAGCATTGTCCATCAGCATTTTGGAAGACACTTTTTCAGCACAAAATTTTGTGATAACTCTATCAAATCACATTATTATGAGGACAATATTTTTGTGGTAAATGGAGTTTGTGCCCTTGTAATATTCATTGCATCTATATTTTGTGGCCAAAAAAAAAAAAAAAAAAAAGGTATGAATTTTGATAAACAAATGTGTTGGAAGTGCTTCAAACAGGATGTTCAGTTTTCATTCACATAGATATAAAAATACATTGTAATACACATTTTGGTAGGTCCCTTCATGATGTTCTACTGATATAATTGTATATGCTCAAACCCTAAACCAATTGTGTTTTGACAATGCAATATGTAGAAGGTCTCCACACTGAAATAGTATAGTGTTCTTTGTACTTGAAGTCATTAACCCTGTGACATTGATTCTTGGACTTTCACTTCAATATTTTTTCCCTGCAAATGTGCAAGTTATTTGAAAGTGGTTGCATTTATAAGGTTCTTTAATTTACATGTTATAGTATTATTATCATAATTGTTCAATATGATAGGAGTATAATGTGTAGATGCCCAAATTGACTAATGACAGAATGCTGAACAGTTTCTTTTTTCTTTTTTTTTCTGCAAATGATTACCTTACCTGTGTCAATTGGCAATCTTTGCTTTACAACTATTTCTATTATGACATTTTATATTTAAAAGATATAGGCCTACGTGCAAGTAGCCAGCACAGATTTGTTATCTCTACATTGTATATCACATCACATTACTGTGAGAGCAGTTTCTAAATACATGTAGCACATTTGCAATTAGAACCTGTGCTCATGATGCAACACCAAATGCAAATATACATGCAAAGATAAAAGAAAATGTAAGGTCAGTGTACCCTGGTACACACAACTTCTAATGTAGGTCCCATGTACACATGCAATTTATATGTGCACATGAAATTTGTATTTATGCATGGTAGTATAACGTAAGTGTAGGGATTTATTTTGAACCTTTTATTATAAGTGTATCCCCCCTTCTGTTATTACAGGTACCACCCCTCTACACATAAATACGTCAACCCACACATACAGTAGTACCGGTACCGGTATTCACATCCACAGGCATCCACACACCCCACCTACAATTGTATCACAGACACACCACATATCACATGACATTTTCCACTCTTTCACTTCTCACCCATTGTTCCCTGTAATACTGAAATCATACCTAAATCACCCAAGCCTGCACATCATTTACATATTATTATGAATATTTAGTTTTAACCTTTGTTTCTTTATTTGCATGTTCTGTTATGTTGATTTTGTGTATGCATATTTATGTAACAACCCACATTTACATGTAAACCCATGCCAAATTATGTGGTGAAGAATAAACTGGCTACAAGTTAGTTAGCCAGGGGACTCCTTCCAAGTAACACATGTGTGCTGCCCTAGTTTGCTTTTAGTGTGATAAGTGCTAGAGAGCTAAGTGAACCCTAGCCCTACATAAGTAATGTGTTAGATTTAAATTCACTGAAATATCACAAGATATTACCTGTGTATACAGGCCTAATTGTTAAGCATCAATTTACCAATGAGAAAAAAATGTGTTTGGATGATAGAAACCTAATAGTCCAGTCAAAATAGGGTTTCACCCACCACTAATTGCAACAGTATGAATTCCACTGCAGTGCAACTTGTTATGGGCTCCTAAACACCATACTAAAAGTCCCAAGAAATCCAATGGGGTAAAGTGGCTAAATTTGCATAATATGCAAATTAGCTCCATAATGATAAAAATACAGTGTTTCCATGAAAACTATGCTTCTAGGTTTCAGATTGGAAAACCGAAAGTATTTTAACATATGTTTACAATGTCAGCTAGTGCGATGCAAACATTTCCATGGACATGATCTGGGCCTCATTTGCATAATATGCAAATTAGCTCCCATAATGATAAAAATACAGTGTTTCCATGAAAACTATGCTTCTAGGTTTCAGATTGAAACACCCAAAGTGTTGAAACTTATGTTTTCAATGTCAGTTAGTGCGATGCAAACATGTCTATGTACATATTCTGGGCCTCATTTGCATAATATGCAAATTAGCTCCAATAATGATAAAAATACAGTGTTTCCATGAAAACTATGCTTCTAGGTTTTAGATTGGAACACCCAAAGTGTTGAAACATATGTTTGCAATGTAAGTTAGTGCGATGCAAACATTTCCATGTACATATTCTGGGCCTTATTTGCATAATATGCAAATTAGCTCCAATAATGATTAAAATACAGTGTTTCCATGAAAACTATGCCTCTAGGTTTCAGATTGGAACACCAAAAGTGTTGAAACATATGTTTGCAATGTCACTTAGTGCGATGCAAACAATTCCATGTACATAATCTGGGCCTCATTTGCATGATATGCAAAGGGTACCGAGCCAACGGAATATTCAAATGCACCAAAGTGCCCGATATGAGCATAATTATCAAGAGTGTTCAAATGTGACATTTCAGTTTCTCTTCACCAAAACAAACTTTTCAGCATTAGAAACCTAGCATGAATAATTTTAAGCGAATAATAGTTTGTTATCAGAAAGATAATGATAGCTTATCCATTAATTACGTAGAATCAAATAATATAAACAACTGTCAACATCTATAACTTGTCCAATTTTGTAATTAATGAACTCTATTTGGAGAGGTGCTTATTCGAATCTGGATGATTCAGCTCTTGCACCCTTGAGGGTTTTGAGATATTGAAGATAGCACAGTCAAAGGAAACTCTGTGGGTAGTGACCAAAGTTACCCCTATCGATCATATCCCCACGGCCATTTGCAAAACATGCATCAACCAACGCGATTTCCGTTGTTCTAAGCGTACAAGATTTTTTTTTTTTTTTAAGTCGTTTGGCCGTCTAGCAAAGACTATTTCTATGAAAGTATATCTTTAAAAAGTGGTGCACATGAGTCAAAGCGACTCGGAGGGAGGTACCCGAATTTATCCCTATACCCTCACAGCCCGGTACAAAACACAGTATATACACGTGAATACACCCTCTATAACCCTCTATAACGTCCTTTTCGTTTCATTTCCATTAAATTTCAGTGGAAGTTATAGAAGAATTATTGTTCTACAATATCTATAAGATGAAAAGGTGAAATCCTAAAGGCAATGAAAAACATGCAGTATATACAACAGCGAAAAAAATGTTCCATGGGTACATGCCTCTGAAAAGTTCTTCCGCCTGTCTAGCACATACTCTTTTATTTTCGTAAAATGCAATTCAGGTAATACAGGAGACGTTGCTTTACAATATCTATATTGTCAAAAAGTTGGACATTCAAACGCAAGCCCTTGGGAAGTGCCCAAATCACCCATACCTTGACCTTCGTGGTCCCAAAACAGGTTAACAAAACATGCATTATATGCCAAAGCAAATTCAGTTGTACATGCACGTAGAAAGTCGTTTTGCCGGGTTGTAAATTAAAACACTTTACTTTTTAAATGGTAGAGACACTGCTTTACAATATTCATATAGTCAAAGGGGTGCACACTCAAAGGCCACCGAGTGGGATGTGTTCAAATCATCCAACCCCCAGGGCAATATAGGAAACATGCACTATCATTTAGCACGAATATGTTCCAATTTTCCAACGGTTGTACAGCAAGTGCCCTATTGTTTTCAAGAAATGCAATATAATTAAAAGAAGAAAAAATTGCTCTACCTTAACTTTATTGTCAAAAGGGTGAACATTTCAAAGCAATCCCTTGGGAAGTGTCCAAAATTACACCTCCTCTCAAGCCCCGTAATTACAACACACGGATACTATGAACGCAAATACTGACGTTCTTTGGTACATGGTTTTAGAAGTAGTTCCGGCAATACAGCTACACACTTTTATATCGATGAATGTCGTGGAAATGATAGAAGAAGCATTGCTTCACAATATCTATTCAGTGAGAGGATGCACATTAAATTCCAATCCTGTGGGATGTGCCCCAAAGTACCCCACCCTCACGGCAATATAGAAAACATTGAATATCATTAACGCGAATATACTATATGTTCCAAACGTACATGTTTCAAACTTCGATCATGCCATGCAGCATGGGCACTTTTGTTTTCAAAAATACATTGTAGTTAATAGAGGAGACATCCCTTAACGATATCCATATTCTCTAAAGGGTGAACATTAAAGGACAATCCCTTGGGAATGGTCCAAAATTACACCTACGCTCACGCGCCCTTAAGACAAAACACAGATATTAGCAACGCAAACACCGTTGTTCTAGCGTGGATGGTTTTAAAAGTAGTCCCGGCAATACAGCGAATACACTATTTATCAATGAAAAGTTATGGAAATGATAGAAGAGGCTTAACCTTACCAGATCTATACAGTGAAGAGGATGCACATTAAATGGTAACCCTGTGGGATGTGCCAAAAATATTCAACCCTCACGGCAACTTAGAAAACATATAATATCATACAACGCGAATATGTATATGTTCCAAACGTACATGTTTTCAAAATTCCATCGTGCTGAATAGCAAAGGCACCTTTGTTTCCAAGAAATGCAACTAATTAATAGAGGAGACATTGCTCTACAATAACTATATTGTCAAAAGGGTGAACATTCAAAAGTAATCCCTTGGGAAGTGTCCAAATTCACATCTACGCTCACGCCCCCTTATTACAAAACACAGATATTAGCAACGCAAATACCGTTGTTCTAGCATGAATGGTTGTAAAAGTAGTTCCGGCAATACATCAAATACAATTTTCATCGATGACAAGTTATGAAAATGATAGAAGAAACTTAACTTTACAAGATCTATACACTTAAGAGGGTGCGCATCAAACGGCAACCCTGTGGGATGTGCCAAAAATACTCCACCCTCACGGCAATAATAGAAAACATATAATATCATATAACGCAAATATATATATATGTTCCAAACGTACATGTTTTCGAAATTCCATCGTGCCGTATAGCAAAGGCACTTTTGTTTCCCCAAAAAATGCAACTAATTAGTAGAGGAAACATTGCTCTACAATAACTACATTGTCAAAAAGGTGGACATCCAAAGGTAATCCCTGGGGAGGTGTCTGAATTTACACCTACGCTCACGCCCTTTATGACAAGATACGGATATTAGCAACGCAAATGCAGTTGTTCTAGTGTGAATGGTTTTAAATGTAGGTCCAGCAATACAGCAAATACACTCTTATATCAATGAAAAGTCATGAATATGATAGAAGAAGATTTGCTTTACAAGATCTACACAATAAAAAGGGTGCTTATTGAAGGGCGACCCTGTGGCGTGTGCCCCCGAAATGCCCTTTATCCTCTTGGCAATATAGAAAACATATAATATCATATAACGCGAATATATATGTTCCAAAAGTACATACTGTCAAAATTCGATCGTGCCTTACAGCAAGGGTATTTTTGTTTTCAAGAAATGCAATGTAATCAATACAGGAGACATTGCTTAACAATACTTACATAGTTAAAAGTGATGCACATTTAAAGCGGCCCCTTGGGAGGCGCCCAAAGTTACCCCCTCAACCCCGCGTCCCCATATGCAAAACGTGCATTGTGCCAACGTGAGTACTGTTGTTATGAATGTACTCTTACAGTTACCGCTAATTTGCATTTTATGTAAATTATTTTTGTACGACCAATTCGAAAAGGCATCTATCGTGTTCATTGACCTACAAAATATAAGTTTATACATTTAAATCTTTAAAATTGGATAACGGGAAGCTGAGATCTGTCAATTTCCTCTCATTTCAGGTGCTAATTTGCATATTATGCAAATTTTACTAAATTGCCCCGCTGGATTTTTTGGGACTTTTAGTATGGTGTTCAGGAGGCCTCAACGACTTGCTCTGCAGTAAAATTCCTACTGTTGCAATTAGTGGTGGGTTACCCCCTAAAAATCGCTAGATTGACTGGACTATAATCAGGGTTCTAGATAAAAACTGAGTGAATGTTGTTGACCTATGTGGAAATAATTGACTTGAACAGATTATTCCTTGTGTCTTGATTTTCTCCTTGTATAGGTGAACAAGACATTGCATCATGCATGGTTGCATGTACAATGTGTATGATATATAAGAAAATGTATAAGATAGCCTCAGAAATTGTTGGATTGGTTATTAGACTATTACAGGTATCACATTATTCAGTCTAGAAGACTGAAAATGATCTGATTCCCAACATTTTTGTGTGTATCTGTGAAATAATTCCAATTAACCCTATTTATACAGAAAATAGGTAGGCCTAAGCCATACCAATGACCAACTTTCTAACCTAGTATGTGCATGTGTCAATTGTGAAGAAAATCATCCACAATAAATGTTACAACTATTAAAGTCACATGAAATTACGAATACATGACAAGTTGTACCGGTAATAAAAATGAACTACTGATTGGTTACTGAAGTAGTTCCAATGCAAGTTTAGATATAACATTGTACCCTACCGGATACTTCGAATTCTCTGGCCTACTCGGTACTTGTGTTTCAAATCTTTGAAGAAAAAAAAATGGGTTTGCCATGAAGATTGCATTGAATTGCATGTACATGTAATAACACAACCCGTTTGTGTTTCATGTAATGATTACATGAATTGTAAATTATTGTAAATTGAGATTTCGTCGATTTTTTTTTCTACGTAGCCCGACCAGACGCCGTGCGAAGCACGGCAGTTTTAATACTGCGTACACATGGTACCGACCTAGCGCTGGGCCGGCTGTGTCCGTCCTTACCCGGAAAAGTTTCTATGTACGTACACGCACAGCCCAGTCGCTGTACATATAGCCCGCCCGGCGTATGGTCGGGCTACGTATTACTGTACCGCATTCACCTATCCCGCTTTCGGTACTTCTCAACGAAGAATCTTGTAATAAATGGAGTTTGATGGCTTTTAGGATACGTAGCCTACCGAGTCTTCCGACGATAGAACTAGCTCTCATAATATCTTGGAAGAAGGACATGTGAATCAGAAAAGGAGGAGTCCTTTGATTTTAGGTTAGCGCTCTCATCAAATGAAAACACGCAAGATCGTACAGCAGCTCGAGCTTAGAAGCACTACTAGCACTGGACACTGCACTGTGTATGATGATGCGAGTTATGGCAAGTGAAGTGCGGCCAGCGCTCGCCGCGCCCATAGGCACAGCCAGCCGTAGAGCTAGCCACAATTGCTCTACGTATAACTACTAGTAGTTCCGCAGCTCACTCGGCATGTTGGCTTGATTTCGCTGTAAGTTGGCTTGATGTTCGCCGTCAACAAGCAGTATTCCGCAATTCAAATACGTATCGCCATCGTATCGAAGGGTCTTTTTCCAGAAAAGTATGTTTTGTTTTTCGCTTTTTAAAACATTTGAGAAGATTCCGATTTCCAAGATATTTTCACACATGTTAAGTTACATATCTACCTTTCATTTTATACCCAAAGCACCTTCTCTTTCGCATGTTTTGCACAACCGATACAGGGGTGTATCCAGGATTTTTTCTGGGGGGGTCGTAACCAAAATTTTTGGACCTTTACCTTTGCGAGGGAGCGGAGCGACCGAGCGGGGGGAGGGTGTGGGAGGGGGGTGTCCCCCCTTCCACGGTAGGGAGTTTTTGAATTCTATATCTTAAAATGGGGCAATTTGGTGCATACAAAAGTGACTTTTTCGGCATGGCAGTGCAGCTTAGAAATAAGGTAAATTATGGCATACTAAAACTAAGTTACGAAATTTACGAGGTTTTTGACAATTTGCTGGAACACCACCTGGTCACTTTTTTTTTCCTGTTGTAGGCCTATATAGAGTAAAAAGCCCTCAAAAAAAATGTCTTTTACAAAATGTGGACCTCTTGAAAATTTGGGGGGGGGGGGGGGGTCGTACGACCCTCCCGACCCCCCCCCCCCCCTTGCATACACCCATGCCGAACACTCATCCCCAGTCCCTTTAACATTCATTTAGGAATCAGGAAATCGCCAACTGTAGCACCATTTCAGACATCTTGCAGTCCATTGAATACATACATGTAGTTACTTCACGTAGCGTTGCAAGAGTCCACATGTGTGTAAGTGCAATGTGTATGTATGTGTTTTTCTGTCGTTTTTCTTTCCATGATGGTAATGGGTCTACCGTAGCTTTTACTCATTAAAAGGACACTGTCCGTGTATTTAAAGTGTGTGTGTTTGTGTGTGGGGGAACCTCCTTGATCACATTTCGTCGGCGTTTTCACGAACCGACGCTATTTCGATTTTGGTCAAAATTTTCAAAATCGAGATATTGGTACCAAATGAAAGTGCTTTCAAAACTCTACCAAATCCCAAAATTTTAGATCACAAAATTAATTATTCTTAATTTTATCAAAGAAAGAAAAAAACGACGGTACTCGAAATATCGAGAAATTGAGAAAAAGGGGTTTCACGAACCGACGCAGTAAAGATACGCCGGTTCGTGAAACCCGAATTGCTAGGGTGAAGAGCAATGCGGGTTTTACGAACCGTCGCAGTTGCATTATTTTGAGCTTTGTTCAACTTACTGGCCTAGAATTAGGTTTTGGCCCTAATCCAGATCTCAGAGTGAGAACCAAACCATCTGAAAGATGAATGACGACCTAAGCCAGCCCACTGTCCACGAGTGAAGTGAATGGTAAGCTATAATCCTATTAAAATCATGCTCAAAATAACAGTTTCAGTTGGACTACCATAACCATTAATTGCGGTAGAGTGTAGTCCCATGTATTCAATCGCGTGATGCTTATGAAGCCTAGTCTGTAAACGCCATCCAATTTCAAATTAGATCCCAAATCATATTATTTATAGTTTCTTTTCAACTTATGTCGTTACTTCTGAGACTACTGAGTACTGTAGACCTAGTCGTAACGTCTGTGTGCAAGACATGCAAGATGTCAAAGTCTCGAAGACACTCATGGCTATGCCTTGACTTGAGTTGAAAATGAAATCATGAGATTGACAAAGTAGGCCTACTAAACTAAAAAAACAAGTAAAAAGTCTAAAAGTAAAACTCAAAGGAAGAGTAAAGAATAAAGTTAGACATGTTAGACTTTAACTTTCAAGTTTAACTATTAAGTCTAAGTTAAGACTTTACTTGTAATGCCAGTTACTAAAACTAAGATCAGCTGAAGTCTAAGACCAAGTCAAATTAACACAGAGTCTATAGTCTAGCTCTAGATCTACATCTAGACTAGTGGTAATAGTAGGTAGAGTCCACCCATTTTTCCCCCAATTTTTACTGGTCCATTCCTGAAAAAGTTACTGGTCAGTGTCCAACAGTAATTTTTCCTGGTCAGGGACCGTCGGACCAGTGCCAGTGTGCAGCGTTGGTGTAGATGTCATCTATGACAGTATGTGGTCTAGTGATAGTACTACATAAACACTACGAGTAGTACTCTACAGGTTAGGTGGCTTTCCTGTACAGTGCAGTGTTATAGTATACTTGTGAATTCAGCCCTAGTACCGTACTGTGTGTAGATATGTGACATTATGTCTAACGTCAGTTTGAGTGGAGTACCTTTGAAGCACAGCGGTGGGGCTTTTTTTTCCCTAAAACTTGTGAATGCGGCCCAACCAAATGGCGTTTACATATTCACGCGTGATTGATAGTGATACAGTAGCGCTGTCGATTTCCACAGCATCCATACATAATCTTTTGTCCTTTCTTCTTTCCTTTTTTCCCTTTGTTCTTTCACCCTTTTTATTCTTGGAATCGAAGGACTTCTAAGAAATGTCCCTCGACTGATTTAACCAGGACTCTTGAGTCCTGGTAAACCTAACCTAACCGAGTAACCGTTAACATTTGTTAGGCCTAACATAACAGTAACACTGACTTAGCCCTGTATTGACTTTGTCTTTGGCCGACTTACTGAGATGGCGAGTCTAACTCTTTAACGTTAGTCTAAACGTAGTCGTTAGATCTGTCAGTGTCAGTGTCACCGGTTATTGTATATGGTGCCATCTCTAACGTACGTTAACAAGTTGATGTTAGTTATCTATGTCAACTTACTGAGTCAGTAATAGTGGTACTGTCATCCTGTTGGATATCGCCGCAATATCATCCGTGACGTGTTAATTTCGTGTCACAAAGACAAAAGTTGCCAAGATCTAATAGTATTAGACAGGGCCGGCGCAGCCGTGGGGGCCGTGGGGGCTCGGACCCCCACACTTTTTGTGCACCATACAAAGGAATACACAAGGTGTCAGCACTTTGTTAGCTCATGAAACCCGGAAGTGGGCCCCCACACTTTTGAAAACACTGCGCCGTTCCTGTTAGATGTCTAGATCTAGATGTAGTCTAGATCTATAATATAAATTTTGTGAACCACTGGTAACTTAAAAGTGAAAGGTCTAGACTTCACTTAGTCTATAATTAGACCAGACATTCATGAGGCAAAGGCCTATTTAGTAGATCTATTCTTATTCTATTTTAACGTCAATTCCTACTAACTCGCCACGTGTTATTCCTAAGGCCAAGGACTTCCGGGTTAGTGATTTTTTTTTTTTTCATAAATACCAAACAGCAGACGTGTTTCATTTGCATTCTTGTGCAGACTTCATGAAAATATGTGCAGTATCAGAGAAATATGATGCACATGACAATGCCAGTGTTTTATAGGTGAATGGTTAATACCTTTAAAAGCTGAATGATAATGTAGAGTCTAGGTCTAATTAAGATGTTACAGTCTCTGATAAGAAACAGGTTTGATTGTCATAGACTGTTTCCCAAATGCAGGTACATGTAGTAATATTCAGCTATTTCAATGCAATGCCTTGTTTACAAATACATGTAGATTTATATTCATGTGAATGATAATTCAATTTCTACATGAGACATACCAAGTGCTAAACATAATATCTTGCATCAGTAAAATGTGTAAATGAAGAGACAATTTGAATATGCATCAAATACGAACAGCAGCATTTTTTGACATTCTTTGATCCTGCATAGGCCT
Organism: Diadema antillarum; assembly: GCF_040938485.1. NCBI lineage: Eukaryota > Metazoa > Echinodermata > Echinoidea > Diadematoida > Diadematidae > Diadema > Diadema antillarum. Next base: position 57,957 of record NW_027272580.1, on the reverse strand, counting down.
ACCATTTTGTTTTATGTTTAATATAAATAGAGCAAAATAATTTCAACTTCAGTTTTGTTGGCTGATTTTTTTTTTCTTCTCAAAATTAAAGTTGTATCTTGTGCCATGATGTTTGATTTTAATCAAAAGTTCTTAATTTCTTTCTTTTCTTTCAGATGACTGGTGCCATGTAGTAGCGAAGAACTGGACTGTCTCAGAAAAGAAAAGGAAAAGTACAGGGTCGTGTACATCACCAACGGATGTGAATACAATGGTAATGTAGAGTCTAGGTCTAATTAAGATGTTAAAGTCTCTGATAATAAACAAGTTTGATTGTCATAGACTCTTTCCCAAATGCAATTAGTAATATTCAGCTTTTTCAAAGCAATGCCTTGTTTACAAGGACATGCAGATTTATTCATGTGAATAATAATTTAAATTCTACATGAGACTTACTAAGTGCTAGACATAAGATCTTGCATCATTAAAATATGTAAAAGGCGAGACAATTTGAATATGCATCAAAAACAGCAGTATTTTTTTGACATTCTTTGATCCTGTATACCGTTTTGTTTTATGTTTAATATAAATAGAGCAAAATAATTTCAACTACAGTTTAGTTGGCTGATTTCTTTTTCTCAAAATGAAAGTTGTATCTTGTATCATGATGTTTGATTTTAATCGAAAGTTCTTAATTTCTGTTTTTTCTTTCAGATGACTGATGCCATGCAGTAGCGAAGAGCTGGACTGTTTCAGAGAAGAAGAAAAAAGTACAGCATCGTGCTGATCATCAAGGAATGTGAATACAATGGCTTAGGAAAGAAGACAATCTACAGATAGGATAGAAGGGAGAAATTGGGATGAAGGGCGACAACATAAGGACGGTATATCTAGAGTGAAATGTGATTGTAAAGTGGAAACATGAAAGGAGATCCTAAGATTGAAGGTGAAAACAATGCATTCCATTCTGTGATGTCGTAGTTACAATTTTGCTACACTTTAATAACACTACAGAGAGACATTTATATCAAGGAAAGCTTCATGTGGATATGGAATGTTAGATTTTTTTAAGTGTTCATTGGTATGTATTTCATGATAATAAATCTTGAAGGTTTTGTGTGGTAATCATAACCTTGTGATAAATCTTGATAGATTTCTAAGTGCACATTGGCAATATTTAGATGATGCTGTAATCAGATTAAGTTCTATTCTCCTTTATTCTTTTATTTATTATTTTGTTGTCTTCAACCCACTTTGAATGTCTCACGTATGATTCTTATAAACATGGGAACATGCACTCCATGTAAATGATAGGACTTATAACAAATTGACATAATTATTCAACCATCACTAGACAGTTCTGTTATAAGATGTTCTTTATCTAACTAAAATTGTAAATTATGATACGTGTATGTTCCCATGCAAACTCACAACAAAATACAGAAATTTGATTTCTTTTAATAATAATTCATTATGTCTCTAAATTTACAATTAAAGAAAGTGATTGCAATAAGGATGTCAAACATCGTATATTAAAATAATAGATTATTCATTTGTCTCCATCCGTAGTAACGCACGCAACTGCAGTGTGCAGTTTGTAGGCTGCTGTGAAAAAAAAAAAAAAAATCACAGGCAGCCCAAGCAGGATTCGAACCCACGACCTCTGGATTACTAGACCAGCGTCATAACCACTAGACCACCGGAGTGCCCTGGCGCTACCTTTACACATGAATAATTAAGTATAGAAGGGCTTGGGGGCGCTTCGAAGTTTACTGCTCTTATTAAATATGTACATGTCATTTGCAACTCAACTAAAGATGATTAAACACACTGAAATTCTTACTTTAAATGATATTCATAATCTGTTTTTTTTTTCTTTAATAGCTTGGGATGTACACTTTATACACTGTATCGGTCTACATTTCGCCTACAATATGGAATTCTTTACTTCGAGACGTTTGTTTTTAACAAACAAAAAATTAAGAGTCCTTTAAAGGTACTGTAAAACAGTGGTGTTTGTTTGTTTGTTTGTTTTTTGGTGGGGGGGGGGGAGGGGAGTCAAATTAGCCTTGGCCCCTCTCCGCCGTCTTTTTTTTTTTTTTCCTTTAGCTGCATTTTTTTTAGTCATCACATGAAAATTCGTCTGCATCCACCCCGTAGTTTTGCTGATGACCTTTCTTTTTAATTATTTTAGCCACACACAATTTTGGCTGAATTTTCCCACCCCTCTTGTGAATTTGCTAGTACATGTACTAAAACACATTCTCAGAATGTGTTTATAGTACTGGTGGATTAAGGATTCACAGGGAGGGGGGGGGGGGTCGGCCAAAATTTCTCTTTTCTCATATGTAACAAGCCTTCGGGGCGAAAGGCTGATATTATGGGCTTTCTACACACATTTTTAGATGCTAATTAAGGTTAACATGAGCATGATCATTTATGTTGTGATTAATTTATTTCCTTATATATGTATGACTTCTATTAGAGACTTAATTGGCTTGGCACTCCTTACATCGACCTATTTTAGACACCCATTTCCCTCTCTCGTGCTTTTTCTCTACTGTCCTGTGAATAGTGTAACTACATGTACATGCAGTACCTCTTCTCTTTTGTATGATACACATCAAGTTTTTATCTGAGCATATGGGTGTTGCAGCACTCTCAAGCTTCATGCATATGCAGCAACATCTTTGTGTGGTCATATACATACATGTAGTTATGCTTGATATATTAATTTGAGAATGTTATTCTTTCTCTTGTATATGTTCCGTCCGCACTCTATAGATGTAAATGTACGATGTAAGATTTGGTGTGCATGTTCGAACTGTGTTCCTCTTTTTGTGAACACACAAGAACTGATATAATAATGAACTTGAATTACACATATTCTTGAATCTTGATTCCATCTCCATTTGCCATTAGATATGTATTGATTTATGGAGCTCTTCCACAATTGTTATCCTTCCCATTGTCATTACTCATCTCTGAATAATTCAAATTTGATATTTTATTGAGGACCTATGTTTTTTCGATTACATAATGTACCTCTTCAATATATTGCTGCAAAAGGCATAATAAAACATGACCATTATTATATATTTAAAATGAAGCTTGAAATTCTGATAGTGTTGATATTCATGTATTTTTAGGAGTTTATCAGTTTCGAAGAGTGCATGCAGGATGAGTTTATGTTTTTATATGATCAGGTGCAGCTATCATAGAATCTGTTGAGCAGGAAAGAGAAAGATGGAAAATGAGGAATTATGAGTGAATTCGCATGCGAGCCAAATGACAATAATGACACTGATAAAAATTGTGACAAAGTAAATGTCACAAATATGTGGAATAATAAGAAATAAAGAAATTAATATATTATTTCAGAGAAAGAAATAACAGAGTGCATGCATGAGTATGAAAGATGAGTAAATACAAGTAATTATTACTGACTGGCACGTCTTTTTCCCAAGATTTAGCGGTATCCTTCATCTTAGAACAAACATTCATAATTATTATGAAAGAAGTGAACTGAATTTGAATTAAAAATAATGTGAAAAAATGAAAAATTAAGTTAATTAAGTAAAAAAAATATGAAACACAGTATACCGAATACATGTATTACCAAATGATAGATGTCCAAATGCAAAAGTGTTAAATAATAATATATCCACAAAAAAGGGGGGGGGGGGCAAAGAAATCTTTGGAACGATCAACCACAGCTATAATAACAATACATGCGTGTACTAAATGAAGATGAAAACAATGACAACAGGCTCTTTTTAGAACAATTAAGAGAAACTGGCTTGTATTATCATCTTAATTATCACTAAATGTATTGTAATCATCACAACAATCATTACATGACAATTAATTTCAATTAATAAGGTTATTGTTGATAAGCAGGTATAGCCCTAATAGTATTTGTATGTAAACACATACGAAAATGAAATAGCGACGGTTCGTAAATACACGCGTATTGCACGTTACCTATTAGACCGGGGGCCCAGAAGATTTATTCAGCTGAAAAGGGTCACACTTTTTATTGGTCTCATCATATAGGGACGTGTCCAAGGGTCAATAAAATGCATTGCTGGCAAGTCACATCCTGTACCGTAAGCCTAGGGACCACAAAAAGGGACCCCGAAAAATGGATTTATTCAGCCGAAGGGGGTCACGGACAAAAGTTGGTGGATATTGTTCCTTTGGGCGTACTTATTATGAAAACAGCAATGCCAGCTATTTTATCCTGTACGGGGCCCCAGACAGTAGCCCCAAAGGGCCCCAGAAATATGGTGTTATTCAGCTGAAAAGGGTCACAGCTAATTTCTTTTGCAATGGAAGTAGTTCCCATCAGAGATATCCAAAACACCAATGCCAGCTATTTTATCCTGTACGGGGCCCTAGACAGTAGCCCCAAAGGGCCCCATCCCCCATAGGCCTACGTACAAACACACACAAACATTGATTTTATTCAGTTGAAAAGAGTCACGGCTAATTTCTTTTGCAATTGAAGTAGTTCCCATCAGAGATATTTAAAACACCAATACCAGCTATTTCATCCTGTACGGGGCCCCAGACAGTAGCCCCAAAGTGCCCCACCCCCCATAGGCCATACGTACAAACACACACAAACATTGATTTCATTCATGCAGCTGAGAAGAGTCACGGCTAATTTCATTTGCATTGGAAGGGGTACCCATCAGAGATATCAAAAACACCAAAGTCAGCTATGTTATCCAGTACGGGGCCCCGGACAGTAGCCCCAAAGGAGCTCCCCCCCCCCCCCCCCAACACACACACACCCACACTAGTTTCATTCAGCTGAAAAGAGTCACGGCTAATTTCTTTTGCAATGGAAGTAGTACCCATCAGAGATATCCAAAATACCAAAGCCAGCTATTTTATCCTGCACGGGGCCCCAGTCAGTAGCCCCAAATTGCTCCCTCCCCCCCCCCCCCCCACACACACACACATTGATTTTGTTCAGCTGAAAAGGGTCATGGCTACTTACTTTTACAATTGGTAGTAGGCATACTCATCAGAGATATCCAAAACACTAAACATTTGCTAAAGCCAGTTATTTTATCCTGTACGGGGTCCCAGACAGTAGCCCCGAAGTGCACCCCCCAACACCAACACACACACACACACACACACACACACACACACACACACACACACATTAGTTTCATTCAGCCAAAATGGGTCACGGCTAATTTCTTTTGCAATGGAAGTATACCCATCAGAGATATCCAAAGCACCAAAGCCAGTTATTTTATCCTGAACGGGGCCCCAGACAGTAGCCCCAAAGTGCCCCCCCCCCTCTACATATACACACACATACACACACACACACACACACACACACACACTAGTTTCATTCAGCTGAAAAGGGTCACGGCTAATTTCTTTTGCAATGGAAGTAGTACCCATCAGAGATATCCAAAATACCAAAGCCAGTTATTTTATCCTGTATGGGGCCCCGCACAGTATAGCCCCAAACACGGGTAATTTCTTTTGCACTGGAAGAAGTACCTATCAGAGATATTCAACACACCAAGGCTAGTTATTTCATCCTGCACAGAGCCCTAGACAGTAGCTCCACAGTGTCCCATCCATTATACATGTACTGTGAATCAGCTGAAAATGGTCTTACAAATTCTTTTGTAACGTTAATATCAGGGCCTACTGAAAAGAGATATCACAAACACTAAAGCAAGTCATCTTATCAGAGATATCACAAACACTAAAGCAAGTCATCTTATCCTGTATACGGGGTCCCATAGGTTACAGTAGCAAAACACTCAAGAAATTTGCAAGGGAAGCATACTTCTGTATAGCGCACAACCAAGATGACCATATTATACGAAAACCAGTCATTTCATCTTGCACTGGGCCCAGGTTACAGTAGCCATAAAGTGCCCCTCCCCCACATAATTATTATGACATCATTTAGCTGAAAAGAGTCATAGTTGTTTTTCTTTTACAATCGAAGTAGGCCGTAGTTTACATCATAGATACCCAAAACATCAAAGCCAGTTATGTTTTCCAGCCAATTTTGCACTTTTGTTCGTTCATTATTTTGATAGAAGGTTCGAATTCGTAAAATGGGTATTCAAATTGGCTGGTACCCTACGTTCATTCAAATTCGCCTTGACTTGCCGAAAAGTGTATTTCAGTCATTAAATTTCGCGAAAGACAGTCAAATTCCAAACGTGTTCATTCAAATTCAAATCATGCTATTTCTTTGTTTCAGACCTTTTTAACATGTGTTTCTATGTGTGTTTTCGTTTCATCTATAAATTACTGTTATAAAGCAGTAAAAGTGTCATATTTCTTATCTAGTATAACTGGACTGGTAACGCTCCTTCTCTTTCATATACATGTCATTATAGGCATATACGTGTACCAGTAATGCAGCTTAACTTCATTTTTTATATAGTCATGACAGCACAATATATACAGACGTATATCTCTAGAAGACATAGAAAGAATTATAAAAAAAAAAAACATTTGAGGATCATAACCTTGACTTCTTGTAACTGGCCGACCGCTCGGAATAAAGCGCTCGTAGCGGCCAGATAATATTGTGGCTTCTTACTTCTTTGGATTCAAAAGGCACGTTAAAAAATGGTGTCAAAGTCTCTTAAACGAATACGAAAACATGAAATGCTATGACGCTTACAAAACAATAACTACGACGAAAGAAAATAAGGAAAGGGGCCAAGCATGAACATATCTGTTTAATTGACTGCAGAACATGTTAAATTAGATGGCCAGAAATCAATTTGAATGAACGAGCGCAGCATGTAATCACGTGACTATATCATTATGAATTTATGAATGAACGGATAGTGGAATGGTACTTGTATTATATGGATTTCAGTTGAAAAAGTGTTATTTAGAATAAGGTTAGAGGTAATGTGAATGTTTCAAAATAAATTTGAATGAAGAGATTAATATGACATTGAACTACCATGTCATCTAGGCGAAGTTTTTGCTAAATTTAATTCAACATTAAAGAATTCGATTAAAAGAGGTGCGATATTGGCCCGGATGCAGGGCCCTTGACAGGTATAGCCCCAAGGTATTCCCACCCCATATGAATTAATTGTTTTTAGGTGAAAACAGTCATGTATGCCTATTTTCCTTGGCAGTGGAATTCACAGCTGAGATACGTAAAACACAAACCCATCCAGTTAAGGGGCCCCCAGCCAGTAGCTGGAAAGTGCTCCCGTATTATCATAATCTAAGTGAAAAGAATCATTGCTATAATTTCTTTTGCAATGGAAGTAGTACTCAAGGAGGTATCAAAAACACCGAAACCAGTAAATATAGCTGTACGGGGCCCCACGGAGTGTTTCTAAAGTGTCCCCACATGTAATTCCACTATCAAGATCTGCATCCCGATCTATTCAATCTGTCAGATCGGGAGAGCGCGGCAAAAGTGTACGGGGACCGGGAGCATCGTAGCAGCAGCGTTTGGGTGATGGGGTTGGGTCTGGCAATTTTACAGATCGGGAAGAAATTTTGAACTGGTTCAAAATTTCTTCCTCATCTCCCCATCAAGATTGACCTATTTTGAATCGTAGCTCAAACGGGGAGAGAGCAGTGACCTTGTAAATACCGCAGGATGAGCGTAACAATTCCAGGTTTTTCTGACCGTAGTAACAGCGGCACAAGAACGGGAAATATAGTCTAAACTAGACACCGACGACATGGTCCCGCTGCTACGCCACTTTCTTGATCAAAGCACGACCTTCCCGCTTTAACGACGCTCTCACTAAGTTCTCTACTCTCGTATAAAATCAAGGCCTGTTCCTACGACGCTTCATTCCTGCTTCGATAACGCTGTTGGCCGCTTTAGCTACGCTGTTCCTACGCTTTCCCAGACTCAATTATGCACGTCTTCCGCTCTCGCCGCTCTAAAATCGAACGTAGCCGATACGCTGGAAAATGTTTGCCAGAAAAGCAAAACTGATGTTGATGAGGAGGGCGCGTTGTCGTTGTCGCGAAAATGAAGACGAAGGAGCGCATATTTAAGAAGAAGAGATGCACACAATAAAGAGAATAAAGCAAAACACTTTGGAGCTACTGTCTGGGGCCCCATGCAGGATAAAATATCTGACTTTGGTATTTTGGATATCCGATGGGTACTACTTCCATTGCAAAAGAAATTAGCCCTGACCCTTTTCGGCTGAATGAAACCAGTATTATGTGTGTGTGTGTGTGTGTGTGTGTGTGTGTGTGTGTGTGTGTAGGGGGCACTTTGGGGCTACTGTCTGGGGCCCCGTACAGGATAACATAACTGGCTTTAGTGCTTTGGATATCTCTAATGAGTACTACTTCCGATTGCAAAGAAAGTAGCCGTGACCCTTTTCAGCTGAATAAAAAATTAATGTGTGTGTGTGGGGGGGGGGGGAGGGGGGAGGGGGAGGGGGTAACGGGACAATTTGGGGCTACTGTCTGGGGCTACCGTCTGGGGCTACTGTCTGGGGCCCCATGCAGGATAAAATAACTGGCTTTGGTATTTTGGATTTCTCTGATGGGTACTAACTCCATTGCAAAAGAAATTAGCCGTGACCCTTTTTCAGCTGAATGAAACTATTGTGTGAGTATGTGTGTTGGGGGGGGGGGGGGGGGGGGCACTTTGGGGCTACTGTCTGGAGCCCCGTACAGGACAAAATAACTGGCTTTGGTGTTTTGTATGTCTCTGATGGGTACTACCTCCATTGCAAATGGAATTAGCCGTTACTCTTATCAGCTGAATAAAGTCAATGTGTGTGTAAAAGAATCACTGCTATAATTTCTTTTGCAATGGAAGTAGTACTCAAGGAGGTATCAAAAACACCGAAACCAGTTATATAGCTGTACGGGGCCCCACGGAGTGTTTCTAAAGTGTCCCCACATGTAATTCCACTATCAAGATCTGCATCCCGATCTATTCAATCTGTCAGATCGGGAGAGAGCGGCAAAAGTGTACGGGGACCGGGAGCATCGTAGCAGCAGCGTTTGGGTGATGGGGTTAGATCTGGCAATTTTACAGATCGGTAAGATATTTTGAACTGGTTCAAAATTTCTTCCTCATCTCCCCATCAAGATTGACCTATTTTGAATCGTAGCTCAAACGGGGAGAGAAGCAGTGACAGTGTAAATACCGCGGGATGAGCGTAACAATTCCAGGTTTTTCTGACCGTTGTAACAGCGGCACAAGAACGGGAAATATAGTCTAAACTAGACACCGACGACATGGTCCCGCTGCTGCGCCGCTTTCTTGATCAAAGCACGACCTTCCCGCTTTAACGACGCTCTCACTAAGTTCTCTACTCTCGTATAAAATCAAGGCCTGTTCCTACGACGCTTCATTCCTGCTTCGATAACGCTGTTGGCCGCTTTAGCTATACGCTGTACCTACGCTTTCCGAGACTCAATTATGCACGTCTTCCGCTCTCGCCGCTCCAGGCTAAAATCGAACGTAGCCGATACGCTGGAAATGTTTGCCAGAAAAGCAAAACTGATGTTGATGAGGAGGACGCGTTGTCGTTGTCGCGAAAATGAAGACGAAGGAGCGCATATTTAAGAAGAAGAGATGCAAACAATAAAGAGAATAAAGCAAAACACTTTGGAGCTACTGACGGGACCCTGTGCAGGATAAGATATCTGACTTTGGTATTTTGATATCCGATGGATACTACTTCCATTGCAAAAGAAATTAGCCCTGACCCTTTTCGGCTGAATGAAACCAATATATGTGTGTGTGTGTGTGTGTGTGTGTGTGTGTGTGTGTGTGTGTGTGTGTAGGGGGCACTTTGGGGCTACTGTCTGGGGCCCCGTACAGGATAACATAACTGGCTTTAGTGCTTTGGATATCTCTGATGAGTACTACTTCCGATTGCAAAAGCAAGTAGCCGTGACCCTTTTCAGCTGAATAAAATCAATGTGTGTGTGTGTGGGGGGGGGGGGGGGAGGGGGAGGGGGTAAGGGGGCAATTTGGGGCTACTGTCTGGGGCTACTGTCCGGGGCCCCATGCAGGATAAAATAACTGGCTTTGGTATTTTGGATTTCTCTGATGGGTATACTAATTCCATTGCAAAAGAAATTAGCCGTGACCCTTTTTCAGCTGAACGAAACTATTGTGTGAGTATGTGTGTTGGGGGGGGGGGGCACTTTGGGGCTACTCTCTTGGGCCCCGTACAGGACAAAATAACTGGCTTTGGTGTTTTTTATGTCTCTGATGGGTACTACTTCCATTGCAAAAGAAATTAGCCCTGAATCTTTTTTATTGAATAAAATCAATGTTTGTGTGTGTTTATACGTAGGCCTATGGGGGGTGGGGCACTTTGGGGCTACTGTCTAGGGCCCCGTACAGGATAAAATAGCTGGCATTGGTGTTTTGCATATCTCTGATGGGAACTACTTCCATTGCAAAAGAAATTAGCCGTGACCCTTTTCAGCTGAATAACACTATATTTCTGGGGCCCTTTGGGGCTACTGTCTGGGGCCCCGTACAGGATAAAATAGCTGGCATTGCTGTTTTCATGATAAGTACACCCAAAGGAACAATATCCACCAACTTTTGTCCGTGACCCCCTTCGGCTGAATAAATCCATTTTTCGGGGTCCCTTTTTGTGGTCCCTAGGCTTACGGTACAGGATGTGACTTGCCAGCAATTCATTTTATTGACCCTTGGCCACATCCTTACATGATGATGTGGTAAATGGAAATATGCGGTATGTTATTGTTGCGTCAATGCGTTGAGGCGCGTTGTGTCCATGCCAATGGCGCAGTGTGCGTGTGGTTGGCATGGGCACAACGCAACTTTTATTTTTCATGTGAATATAATGACGCAGATTTGATTGATTCTTGATTCTTCACTTTCACTTGAGAGAGAATGGACATACAAATGTATTCTCTATGAGCTCTGCTATGTTGAATAGTTAATAGGCCTGTATCTGTTATTCACTCTGTATTCGACATGTAGCTGAGGATAGTGCGGAGTTTAGACTGTCTATTTGATTTGCTCAATAAATCATTGCAATTTCAACTCATGGAGACTGGCATCGTCAGCGTCATCATTAACCCGGCTTACAACAAATGGTGTCAGGAGTGGGATGATGACAGCCTGGCGGATTGCGACGTTCTGACGGTTCATCGAGTTGAAGAACCCTGATCAACGAATAACAGCCTCGAGTATGACGGAAGAACGATCCACTGTACGTTTCGCTCCGAGGAGACCTGCTGTTTTGACGAGTATGATGACGACACTTTGGTAGCGGACAGGAGTATGCAGGAGTGATCTTGATGGTGTACGTTGATCAGCTCTGGTAGAGCAACGCTACTCTGTGAGGCAACTTCAAGATGATCAGGCTCGTCGGTAGCAGATTGAAGACTGGAGCAAATGGTGCATCGAGAGTTTGCCGTAGATGTCTATCAGCGTGAGTGTACCACAGGAGCAGCAGGACATCGATCAGGATGTGACGGTTGGAGCTGGCATCTCACGCACTGAACAAGTATTTGATAACTTTCGTTTAAACCGATTGGACTTCAGGCAGATTTTGACCTATGATGCCATTTGGGCATTACGTTTCATGTTTGAAAATGATGTGTCTTTAAATAATTGGTCAGTTTAACTGCGTAATTAGTCATGTGTGAACAGTTTGTTTATAAGGATGTGCAAAGTGATAATTGCTCTTCGTCATCATATCGACAGGCAATAGGGTTGTGTGTAAATCTCGCTCTAGGCCATGCTCAGATTGAAAAGTTTAGTGGGTATTGTGAAGATGGCACTGAAACACCTTTTTCTAACTGGATGGAAGGATTCAATTTTATTATTGAACCTTTCCATTTCAATGATGAGGAGAAGGCTTGGGTTTTGGTGAGCAACCTTACGGGGTCAGCAAGAGAGGAGATTCTTTATTGTCTGTCTGACGAGAAGCGGAGGTGTTTCACAGAGATTGTAAAAGCTCTCCGTCTGTGTTTTAGTCGAGAGAATTCTCACTATTTGCGATGCTTGTTCTATAATCGTGTTCAACATGATAGTGAAGACTTGGCAGACTTCAGTAGGGCTCTCATGCGTCTTTATGCCAAATTGGTAGATGCTGCAGACGATGAGAAGGAAGCTGCGGCTCTGAGGCAGCTTAGGGATGAAGCTCTGTCAAATCAGTTTGTCAGTGGAACACGGGATGAGAGAGAACGAATTTTGTTAAGGCGTTTGCACATGAGAAATAGGGGAGGCCGATTTGAAGTGCTTAGGAGAGAAGTACTGTTAGTTCTCCGTGAAGACTGTATGCTAGAGGGAGATGGGCTGAAAACTGGGAGTGCTGATGCTGGAACACAAGGAGTGTTCACTGACCCGGTTGCTCAGCAGCTAGATCTTTCCTCAGATACAGCTGGACAGGAGAAGAAGGATATATTGGATGGGGGATCGCAGATTCTGGGTTGCGTTGATGTAGATGAGAGTGGTGTAGAAATTGATGCTGGGGGACATGGACATGAGTCATGTGATGAACAGGTTGATGCAAAGGATTTAGATGCTGGGGTGCTTCTAATTGCAAAACCTGTGGGAGAGGGTACCGAGAGGGGTCTCGAATTATCACATGAGGGTCAGGATGTTCAAAAGCATGCAAAAGTGCAGCCACTGAGCACTCACTTAGCGCCAAAGGAGCGGTCAATTCCAAAAGGGGAGAATATTTCTCATGGTGACATTGTTGTCAATAATGTAACAACAAGGGAGGCATGCATATCTAACTGTAACATGTGGAAGCATGGATGTCATGTTCAAGGAACGGTATGGGGGCCCTGGGAGTCCAATTGGAGACCGAATTTTCATGAAAGCGTGATTGCTGCAGGTTAGAAATTCGTCCGTCCATGGAATTTGTTGTGACTTGATTCGCTTACAGTGTATATAATTATACGTTCATGACTGCAGCTGAAACTTGTGTACCATGTCAAGTAGCAATGGAATTATAGGAACTATGCGCATTAGAGATGCAATATCAATGCGAGAAATGATTATCAAGATATGGTTGTTTTAATTGATATGTGATTGATAAGACGTTTCTAATGAGATATTGGAATAGTGATATGAAAGTATATTTGAAATCACTATTACGTGGAAAAACGAAGGAACTATATAATAGCTATTGTTTTAATTGTTTTGTTGGCAACTGAACAACATGGCATTCTGACAATATTAGTGGTTGTTCAGTGAGTCAGAAACTTTTGATAATGAGAATAGTTGGTCAAAAATTCATGCTTTGAATGATCCCTTAATTTGTGTGAAGTTTTGTCAATGAGCAAATTGTCGACTGTGACGATATGACACATAAAGCGGGGAAGTTATCTTTATCATTCGCTTGCTAAAGCGGGGAAGCTCATATTTGTTATTAGTGAATTCTAACATTCCGTGACTTCACTTTGTTTTAACTGTTGCATTTCCTGATATGTGTTATATTGAGTAATTGAGAAATATTACTCTTAGAAAATAGATTATCATCATACGGGTCGTATGATATAATCGCGGGGAAGTTGTCGTGTTGTATGTACAATTTGCATAGTGTATTAAGAGACCTGTCTATGTTGTGCCTCGATATAAATCTTAATTGATACAGACATTAATGTATGGTTTTATGTACGACGCAGAAAATGTTCTGTTGCGGCACGTTTGACGTTATTCTGGGCTTATGTAGACCATTTTCTCGGAGAATCTGTACATAACTGACAATGTGGAACAACTGAGCTTTACATTGAAGCGGAACTGAAGATGACGTATTGATGTGTTATTCTCTTCGCCCGAACCTTTATGCCATGTATCTGAATTTGTATGATTTACTGTAAATTTGGAAGGTTCAAGAGTTTCAGCTTTTGGCAGATTTCAAAAATAATGTTCGATTTTGTAGTATTTCCGCGTTTGTATATTTGACTGGAAAAGCGGGGAACACACGCTTTCCTGAAACATATTTTTGTAATTATCTACTGTTAATCCGCTCTGTGTGGAATTGCTGTAAGTGTAATGATTTGATGTGAAGAGCGGGGAATTTTTCGTTATGTATTATTGTGTGTAATGGTATGAAAATAATATGATGTAATTGGGATTATATAACACATGGTTGTGTTATATAATCGCGGGGAAGTTTGTGGTAAATGGAAATATGCGGTATGTTATTGTTGCGTCAATGCGTTGAGGCGCGTTGTGTCCATGCCAATGGCGCAGTGTGCGTGTGGTTGGCATGGGCACAACGCAACTTTTATTTTTCATGTGAATATAATGACGCAGATTTGATTGATTCTTGATTCTTCACTTTCACTTGAGAGAGAATGGACATACAAATGTATTCTCTATGAGCTCTGCTATGTTGAATAGTTAATAGGCCTGTATCTGTTATTCACTCTGTATTCGACATGTAGCTGAGGATAGTGCGGAGTTTAGACTGTCTATTTGATTTGCTCAATAAATCATTGCAATTTCAACTCATGGAGACTGGCATCGTCAGCGTCATCATTAACCCGGCTTACAACAATGAGACCATCAAAAAGTGTGACCTTTTTCAGCTGAATAAATGCTCTGGGCCCCCGGTCTACCCGGTGCCCTTGCTCTAAATGTCAATACACATATCACAGGGTGTGGTGATGCTTTGTTTCATGGGCTCGTACCTCTTCCATTCACTAGCTCACACACAAATCGTCACTGATTTTTTTTTTCTCTTTTGGCATAATCTTTCACAACTAAAATTCGGCTGAACTAATCTGTGTAGTTGTGACAACTTCATGGTTATAGCTTGTGTAATCATCGGTCGGGGCTGTAGTTGTTAAATCATTGACCAAATAATGTCCTCTTCATGTTTTGGGGATTAACGGACCCTACGTCATTTCGGATTACCGAACCTTAGCCCTTTTTTTTCAATAACAAGTTGGATGGGTTGTACTTCATGGCTGGATAAAATGTTGAAAGATGACAGCGGTGGCGAACAAGCAAACAAACAAATACACACGCACGCTCACAGACACACTCACATACACGACTATATAATGTACACGTTTCATGAAATTCCCTACTCCACCGGAAAGTGAACAAATACCATTAATATTAATGTAATCGCTGTCGTGAGATTTACCGGGCACTTCAGTGGTCGTTTCTACCGCATCTGTCATCATCGCCATCGGTGGAGAGGCGTCGCTCTGCATCTCCTTCGTGGTCGTCTCCATGGTGGTCATTGGCATGGGCGTGGTCCCATTGACTGGTGACGTCATGTTACAACTCTTTTCGTCAGGGGCGCAGCTGCCATCTGGGCACGTGACCTCATCCGGTCTGCATGTTACTTCTGTGTACGATATGGGAAACAAACCCACTCTGTTTTCTTATTGTACCTAAGTGTAAGAAGCGATAATGCTTCTATCCACTAGAGGCATGAGCGATAATAATAAGGCCTATAGATATAATTTACATTCAGCTTTCTTTTTTTTCTCTTTCTCTCTCCTAAACCTCCCCTCCCCTTCACTGCTTGCCTAGTCCAAGAAAGAGTAGTATTATACGCGAACTAACCTCGTTGGACTGCCGTGGATATGGTATTGAGATATTCAATATTAGTATATACACCTTTAGCAACATACACAAAAATAGTATGATACTACCAATAATAATACGAATTATATTGGAATCAACAATAACGGTAATAAATTGATGATATGATGATAGGAGTATAATGTGGGACTAGTCAAAGCAATGATTACGATCAGAAAGTTAAAAATTATGATAATCAGCATCATCTTTTCTTTCTTCTTGCCTCTTTCTTTTTGTCATCAGAATTTCCCAAATTGCCAAATCTATCTTAGAGTCGATAGACCGTTCTCGTAATGTATATTCAAAGTCAGAGATTTTTTCATTCTGGCGAACATGTAGACGAGCTATTCCATTAACCCTACCTGTGCCAATTAGGAGTCTAATGAGCACGAATTTCAAACGCTAACTTGCGGAGGGGAAATGAAGGTGCCACACATAGGGTTAACCTGCTCTTCTTAAATGAAATTCAACTGCTGGAATATGTTTGAAATATATATTGCTTGTTGCTATGTCGCACAAGCATCAGACAAGCTTTCAGGTTGTCAACCTTTGTTAGAGAGGCTTGCATAAAATTTGAATATGCTACAAAAACAGATTATTGTGACGTCAGTCATCTTACCGCAATTCTCCTCATCCTCGTTGGCGGCGCAGTTGGCCGTTCCGTCACACAGGAGGTCCCGCGCGATGCATCGTTTATCGGCACACTGGTAATATCTACCGGGACAGACTGGGGAGAAAAATGACGCGATTGAACGCCCATTGAATGAATGGCTACTTGAATGACCTGCATGGTTTGTTTGTTTGTTTGTTTGTTTGTGTTTTTTTTTTACCAAATTGAAATAAATGAAACAAACAGAACAAACGTTGTCACGCAGAACTGATACTTATTTTCTTGTAGACGTATTAGTGCACTATAGTTCAGTTATAAAAGTTCAGATGAATTCAAAGTCGAAAGAGTAATTTGTCTCCTGCGTCACCTTTTGGTTAAAGAAAAAAATTGTCCAAATTCGTTTGCAACTTTTCACAAGAATTTGTTTTCAGACAAATGTATGAAGGAAAGAAGGAGGGGCAGAATAAACGAGCAGACAGTCAGACGGACAGACAAATATATAGACATACATATATACATACATAGGCATATATAGACAGACAGACAGACAGACAGGCATAACATCCTCTGTTGCAGAGATCATCGGTGATTGACTATTGCGATAGTGATAATCACCTGGACATTCTTTTTCGTCGCTCCCATCACCACAATCATCGTTGCCATCACAGGTAAGCCATCCGGGAATACAGCTGTCGTCGGAGTGACACCTGAACTTCCAACTAGGGCAAACTGAAAGGCGCAGAGTAGAAATGTCACATTATACTTACAAAGAGATTATTCAAGAGAAACAGAAAAACGCAAGGAGGCAACAGAAAACAAAATGTTCCCCTGCACACTTCAGCTGGAAAATGATCATTGTAGACTTCAGCAACACTGAGTAACCGCCTTTCCCATGCACCAAAGCCAATATGCGCACGGTGGGTGCTGTAAAGTCGTGGCATTCATCGTACTTTTGATCAACGAACTTTCCATACAACGTATTTCAAAGAGAAAAGGAAGTTTTTCGTTCTTAGCGAATCATATGTTATAGGCGATCATAAGCTGCATTGTTGTTCCGGTTGCAGCTCTGTAAATGAATACTACAGTAAGTCGTCAAAAGATGACCTAGCGTAAAATTACCTCGATGATAGCCTAATCTATTTGTTTCCAATGTGTACATTATTTGGCGGAAGAACAAAAATACAGGTTCCTATAACTACAATAACAAAATTTGCTTTACCGCAGTTTTCTTCGTCTTCTCCGTCGATGCAATCCGGGACGCCATTACAGAGATTGTTTCTATGCGTACAGTGTCCGTCGCTGCACCGGAATTGGAACGTCGTGCATTCTGGAAGTGTTGACAGTCCCAAAGAGAAATGATATATATGTCAAGTTAATGGGATGGTTTAGTTCGGGTTGAGATGGGGATTCAGGTTTTAACTTTTTGTGAGATAATTGGAAACCATTAATATGAAATATTTAGAAACATACCATTCTAAGAGGAAGCAAAGTTTATTTGATGAAAATCGGTTTGAAATGGCTGAGATATCCAAAAAACAAAGTGGCCCTAATAAAAAGGTAGGTCTCACCTTTTATAAGATCTTTTTTTTTTACTTTGTTCTTGGACATCTCAGCCATTTCAAAACCAATTTTCATCAAATAAACTTTGATTTCCTCTTAGAATTGTATGCTCTCAAAATTTTTACATGAGTGGTTTCTAATTATCTCACAAAAAGTTAAAACCTGATCCCTCATCTCAGCCAGAACTATACCACCCCTTTAAATTAATAAGCTTTCATACTCACTCTCTAAGGGTTCATGACGTCATATCAACACGTTCCGGGCGCAATCAAACCATCTCACATGCAAATAGGTGCACACAAATAAGCACACACACACACACACACACACACACACACACACATACATACACTCACACACTCACACTCACTTTCGAGTCAGCAAGGAGACGGTTTGATGTGCATATATCATTCTGATATCATATTTACCACAATCCTGCTCTTCGTCAGAATTGTCAATGCAGTCGTTGAATCCATCGCATACGAATTCAGGGCGGAGCTTATTTCCGTTGTCACAGGTAAATGCTAACGGTAAGAAATAAAACAACAGTAACAAGACAACACAAGAAAATATCACGGAAAAAAAGTTTGTGAATTATGACTGTCAATGAAATAAATTATTAATTACATTTTCTCTCGAAATGTATTTTTTCATTTTGTATGGCAGCAACAACCTGGCAGATTCTTTTGCCCATAATTATCACACCGCTTATAAGTCCGAATAATGTCCTATAACTAATTATTTCACATCTGGTTTAGATCTTTGCAGCAAGACCACATGGAAGATGGATATTGACATACGAGGATTTCTACCTAGAAGGTCATCTTTTGGGGCGAATAATGGCAATGGCATCTGTGTTACTCAAGTTTGACGTGCATGAAATTAGCCACAGGTCCTGTTTTTGAAAAGAGATGTCGCAATTAAAGTCATGAGATTAAGCTTACTCCATGGTACTTAAAACCTCTAAACGCTGTCATTTTCACCACTTTTCATTCAATCAATTATAGCAGATTATTACTTTTTGGCCTTTCTTTAGGATCAACCGCCAGGTCAGATTTTTTTTTTTTTTTGAAAGAGAGAGAGAGGTACTTCGTCACTTATTTTTTCTTAATGGGAACCCTAAATCTACAGCTATCTCATTTCACCAGGTGACCGCGATTTTGAAATGCAAATACATGTATTTGACAAAACAACCCAAGAGTGCTGCGAACGTAGGTTCGTAATGATATGTAAAACTACTGTGATGCAGAGTCTGGTTTGTATTTGTTCTCACAATAGCTATAAAACTACGCGCTGTGGAGTCGAATTTGGTGTATATACGATGTTCCTGGTAGAAAGAATCAAATCCTATCAAACATATCTCTACGGCAATATAAATCAAAGAAACAAAAAGAGCAACACAGAAACAGCAATAGCAGAAATGAGAGGGCACCTTCGAATGTTTATTCACACAAAAGGAGAAACACAGACAAATAAAAAAAGAAACCACATATACGAGTAGGCCTATATAGGGCTACTACTGCAACTGTTACAATCCCAAAGAATTCCTAGTGTAAGGAAAGCTACGTTAACGTTATACCTATGGTCATAATGGTCTGTGGTTCATGTTCTGTTTTGTTTTTTAACAGTCAGCTGTTTCAGATCTCACACCTGTAAAAATATTTTCATCCGAATCACATTACTTCATGGGAACGATTCTGAAATAAATCAGGACAGTAAACGATATCAAGCAATAGTTGATTTTGTTTCCATGCCAACCTTGAAATACACTCTAACGCGGTGTATCTTTCTGAGTCTTTTTTCCCCCGTTTTTATTTCCGTTATTCCTCTCTATGGGAAATCATTTACAGCTGTGAGAACGTTAGACATGTTAGAGGATGACTCATTTTGCCGCTCAAAGGTGAAATTACGGACGGGCACCACTTACTGCAATTTACTTCGTCGTCCGTGCAGGCGACACGACCGTTGCAAATCTGCGTGCGGACTATACACTCTCCATCACCGCAGCGCTCTGTCCACGGATCGGGGCAAGCTGTAATGGGGATGAATTGCAATGAAACATTTATGGGAAATCATCCACTCATTCCCATTCCTACTGCGATAATACATGGTCATCTGTCAGTAAAGCAACGTTCCTTAATGCTTAGTGTGCTTTGAGAGCTGATTGGCACAGAAATCCCCACAGCGTTATACACACTGCATGTCTCAAGTCCCTGACGAAGAAAAATTTGATAAGAATGATAATAATAATAATAATCATCATCATCATCATCATCATCATCACAATAATAATAATAATAATAATGATAATAATAATAATAATAATAATGATAATGATAATAAAGGACATTCATCAGGGGCGGCGCAGCCGTGAGGGCCGTGGGGGCTCGAGCCCCCACACTTTTTGTGCACCATACAAAGGAATACATAAGGTGCCATCATTTTGGGCCCCCACACTTTTTTCAACCAGGAAGTACGTAAGTGGCACTAAAATGGGAGGGGAGAGAATGAGCTGAGGACCTTTTTTTTTTTTTTTTTTTTTTTTTTTTGCTTGTCAGCTGAAGAAACCCGGAAGTGGACGGGGACGGGGAGAGATGAGCTGAGGACCTTTTTTTTTTTTTGCTCGTTAGCTCATGAAACCCGGAAGTGGGCCCCCACACTTTTGAAAACACTGCGCCGGCCCTGTTCATATTGCGCAGCTACTATACTCTACTGCGCATTACAAAGTAATAATCACAACATGCACACTTCAAACACAGAATGCATTACTTCAATAGGTGACTTTTTAACCTGACGTTTTATAGTAAACAACACAGCGGTCTCTAACTTGATGATAATGATAAAGGACAAACTCAAGAGTCCAATCGCAATGTTTAACGGGCCGTTAACGATCGCCCCGTCACTGTACAGGCATGCTAACCTGGAAACATTAAACTGCACATTACTTGAATATGAGACCATTCTGAAGCAAACAATTTTCACAGAACTATAGCTATATAATGTACTCTTCAATGAATCCCACAAGGATTGGATAATTAAGTCATGGTTTTGTATTGCAACTTAAAATGTTGCAATACATAGCACAAGAGAATCTAGTAATTATTAGGTTTTGTTTGGTTTGGAGGTTTTGGTTTTATTTTATTTTATTTTATTATTATTATTTTTTTGATTGCAAGTATTTGTTTTACTCTTAACCAGATATTTCTTTTTTATCTTCTTCCAACTTTTGTCTATAAAGAGCCCTTAAAGGCTTTTAATCGTACACTTTGTACAGTAATGAGTTTATCGTATGATCACGCTGTCATCACCGCGCCCTTGCAACCTACCGCAACCAACTTCGTCGCTGCCATCTGCACACTTGAGGGCGCCGTCACATTTATCCTCTTCGCCGAAGCAATCTCGCGTGTATCTGCACGGAATCTCGTCTTCCGGACACGTAAAACCATCTGCAAAAAAAAAAAAAAAAACAACCCCAAAAACCAAAAGAAATAAAAATCATTAACTTTTCTGCCAATTTGCATGAGTTACCCGTAACATTGAGTTACTCATAGATTTGCAGTATATAAGAACAACGATACATTCGCATAAATCATAAATCGATGCACATTATTCAGATTAAAAGAAGGTTGGCACCCAGTATACATTACGAACCTTGATGTTAAAACTACAATGCGTTGAGTTCGTAATAAATTGTGACGCAACAACATCCCAATACGATTAACAGAAATGACCGACTTAATTATGTGACTAGCTGGCGTGAATATAACTTCAGTGGTACTCCTTCTCCATTTTCAATTTCTCTTTTGAGACGTTAAAATCACACTTACATGCAAGATCAAGGCAATCTAGAAAATCTGAGGTGAGATGTAGCTGGAGTAATAGCTCCCCCAGCCATATATTTGATATGGCAAACCTTCAGTACAGTGGCACAATCAACCCACTAGCAGCTATGAGTGCAAGTAGTTAGATTTTTCAAGCACAGCCAGGGATCGTAGAATATAAAGACACAACGTCAAGTGCAAGGCTATGGTGATTAGGAGAAAATAAAACAGCTCTGTTTCTAGGAGCTGCCTGTTATAACTCTCATTAGCCGACCGCAGCAGCTGTTGTGTGCGAACGTCTGGCTCTGGCCCTCGTTCGATCTCAAAATATGGACAACTCATGTTTTAAATCAAATTGTGTGGTATACAGTTCGACTACCATGATGTCGCCTGGGGCATGTGAATGAGGTGGT
Organism: Diadema antillarum; assembly: GCF_040938485.1. NCBI lineage: Eukaryota > Metazoa > Echinodermata > Echinoidea > Diadematoida > Diadematidae > Diadema > Diadema antillarum. The sequence goes on along the minus strand of NW_027272580.1, from coordinate 36,018 downwards.
GAAAGAGTAATCCAGGCGGTGCAGATCAAGTTCAGATTGAAAGATGACTACGAAAAATCTGAGAAGGTATATCGTGAATAAACGCCTGGCTGACTATTGCTGTAGAACTCTTCTTTGGTTGAACATACTAGAGGGGATGAGCTTTTCTTCATAAATTTTGGGAATCCCTGTGACCATTAAAGCTATGGTCTTAGTAAAGGCTGAAATTAGTTTGACAGTGGAGAAATGGAAGCCTTAAATATTTGAAGAGTTTGTTCGCAAAAACCGATAGGTCCATATTTGCCAATAATGGAGATATTTGCGATTAAAGGTCAAGAAAAATAAAGAGAATAATAAGAAAATTTTTGCTTCTTTTGACCATGAATTAAAAAATGTACCTTTATACGTAGTGACCAATATATCATTTAAAAGGTATTATTTTGTACTTTATGACAGAGACCGTACTTCAAAATCTTCAAAAATGGACTTATCGGTTTTTGCGAACAAACTCTTTATTTATTCACCCTGTCTTTTTTTCTTCATCCCTATCAGTATCACGACATCTCGCGGTTTGCTTGGTAGTAGCGTTCAATTTTCATCTTGATAAAATCTACACAATCACAGTTGATAGGACCCAAGGTTCTCAATCTTATTGTTTGCGTTTCGAGATGCCTTGTGTCAGCAGCAACACATTTTGGACTGATCAGTTAAAGGGGTTTGATAGCTGTCAACCAAATAATTATTGCTCATTTATGGGCATGCTGTGCCTCGCTGGCGGCCACAAAGCGTTTGATATAATGTGTATGTAGGGCCTACGTGGAACTCTATATAGGTCCATGGTGTAACTCACCACTCCCTTGGATAGGGGTGAGCTGGATCCAAAAGCCCTCATAGGTTTCGAACGGATCGGACACAATGTGGAAATACAGTTCGTTGCCCGGATAGAAGATGTCCGTTGGAGGGGTGTGACCGGTTAGCGACTGGAAGAGGGTACCCGGCTTCAGCTGCACGCGTCCGGATCCCACGTACAGAAAATCGT
>NW_027272580.1:0-32500 GCF_040938485.1 Diadema antillarum | reverse complement strand
GTAGATAGATAGATAGATAGACAGACAGATAGATAGGTAGACAGACAGATAGATAGATAGATTTAAAGAAAGACAGACAGAGAGAAAAGAGAGAGAGATCAAGACATGATTTTGATAAGAGTGGGTTTAAAGGACGCACATCATTTCTTCCTTCATCCTTTCCTTTCCTCTCCTCTGCCATCTACCCCTCCCCCTCTCATCTCTGCCCCCCCCCCCGCCATCTCCCTCGTTTTCATCCTCTAACCCTTCATGCTTTATAACAGTGATCTCAACTTAATTTCCTCTTCACTGTCAGGATGTTGGCATCTGCTAGAGTAAAACTAGTTCTTTGTTGTGGATCTCCCAACCTTGACTCGAGTTCAAACAGTGTAATTTTCTTCCTGTCGGGGCACAGAAGAATACGTAAATTAGTCAAAGTCAGCGTATATAAGACGGTGTTCATTTCCTTACTGCGATTACACTTCCGATTGTTAGCCACTATCGGTTCGATTTAATTTTTGCTCTTCTCCTCACACATGTCATATAAGTCTCGACATGTAATATGACGGCGGCTTGCCCTCGTAGAAGCTGTCGCCCGTCTTGCTGGCTGAAGTCAATGGGTGTGACGGCTGCAGCGATGCATAAAATATGTGCCTCATTAACTGCGCATGATCATGGTGGCGTGGCGTTGGCTTCAAGGGTGAGAGATATATCAGAGGGACGAGGGACTGTATTGCCACGAGAACGAAATTAACAGGAGAGCATATTATATTTATCTGAATGACCACGGATCGTTGGTTTCAGCAGCAACTCTCATCATTCTCTCTGGCATAGAAGCATAATTCGTCTGTTGTGTGCATATCCTTTTTTTTTAACCAATGCTTCATGAATCGATTCGAAGGGAGAAAGCAAAGTTACACTCAAATCCAACTGCCTCTACTTTAAAAAACGAGTGACAAATTACAATCTTCTTATTGTGTTAGTTGCATGTAAATCATTAAGGAAGAGTATCAAATCAAAATATGGCATAAAAAAACTTCGAGAACCTTTATAAATGACATCTTTGACAGTTTCTCTACAATAAGCCTGCAAAGGAATGCATTGAAGGGATTTTTCACCATATATTAAAGTCGTCGTATGAGGTAGGAAAGGATCTAGGGCCCTCCAGTGATTTTCATCAACTGAATGGTGGAATTTCTTCTTTTTAAAAGATATTAAACTTCAAATAAGTATCACAAGTTGTATTTCTAAGAAAATGCCGATATCAGTCACAATGATACATATTCAATTCATTTTTTCCTTTCATTTTTTGAAAAAAAATGTATAGACCATCACTTTCTTTGGTACCAGAAAACATAAACATATACAATAAACAAAATGGAATGTCAGATGGTGTGATAATGTCATGGCCTAAAGTATCCCTCGAGCTTGCGTTAAGTTGATAGTTGTATTTTTTTTTTTGACAGAAGAAGACTTACAACAGATTTTAAAGTTGTAACTAGAAATGTCGCTATGGCGACTGGTATGCCTCCGCCATAATGCATGATTCTCCTAATAGGTCTATAGTACATGTGGACAATGTGTGATTACATTTTCACAAAATTGGCAAAATATTAAAATGACATGTTTGTCACAAATGTATCGAATGTTCACCTTCTTTGACCTATGTTTAATTGGATGAATAGGAGAGCATGTATTTGGGATTTAAGAACTTTAACTTCGACTTTGACCCTTTCATAAGTTTACGCACTTGAGTAATTGTCAAGGTATGGAGAAAAAGTGCAATTTCTGTATTGAACAGTAAGTTGTTATCATTTTCATCTGGCCTTTGATTCATAAGAGAATCAATGTCAGGCAGAACATACATAAATATGTACTAAGTTTAAAGATAACTTGAGCCACTTCCGAGATATGGAGAAAGAAGTAAGTTCAGCACTTTCACTTGATCTTTGACCTTTTGACCTTTGACCTTCTTGGCAAAAAAAAAAAAAAATCCCAGACAATCTCTAGTGGGTTATACATGCATACATCAAGTTTTAAAAAAAATAATCCTGCTGGCATTGCATAAATACAAGGAAAATAGTAAAATTTTGAAGTATTACCCTTGACCTTTGACCCCTGACCTTTGACCACATGAACCCCAAATTCCCTAGATAACCACTGCCAGTCAGTACATGCATATATACTTTGTTCCATAAAGATACCTTGAACAATTTCCAAGATACAGAGAAAAAAGTGAGATTTTAACATTTTACTTGACCTTTTGACCTTTGACCTTTTGACCTCATGACCCCAAACTTTCCCCAGAGAATCTTAATTGGGTAATACATGTATACACTAAGTTTCAAGAAAATATCTTCAGGTATTGCATAGATATGGGGGAAATAGTTAAATTTTAAGCATTTGACCTTGACCTTTTGACCTTTGACCTTGAGCATGTGCACCCAAAAGTTGATAGGCACAACTTCACCCCCTGATACACATACATGCCAAGTTTCATTAGGATACCTCAAAAGGTTTTGATAGTTACCCTGTCCACAAAATTCATTACGGACGGACGGACGGACGGACTGACGGACAACCCGAAAACATAATGCCTCCGGCACCACTTCGTGGCGGAGGCATAAAAGTCTAGCTCTGAGGACACGGAGAGAAAGAGGAGGTTATATTTGATTATATATCGACAAAGAGGATGAGATAAATAGTTATGTACAAACAACTTGGAGAATTGATGACATCATCAACACAAAATATTTTAAAAATGCGGTTACAAGCGATATCAACGATTTTTCAACTTAATTCCTTATTCCATCGGGTTTTTTTTAAATTGTCTCGCGTAATATTATGTTATGATATAAATCATCGCGTTTGTCATTATTGGTATCTTTGAAATTTGCGTTGAATTTGTATTAATTTGAATGCAGAAATAAACCAAACCAAACCAAACAACCAAACCAAATAACATCTATAATATTTCCGATTTTAATACGGAACGGCATTATTCTTTACAGTCAGGTTTAACACAAAGTGGAGTTACAGCGTGGGGTAATCCCCTTACTCACGCTATAGTTCCATTTTTGCTTGGGTTTTTTGTTATTGCTTTCTGGAATGAGTCATCCTCCATACAATACTTTGCATAATATTGTATACATATTCAAACCAATTCTGCAATGGTGATGCGATTGTTCCAGACATGTGTGTGTTAGATCTTTGCCCTGGGGATGGGGTGGATGAGTTTTGTATTTGGGTCATGGAAGTCAAAGTACATCCTTTTTAGCTTCCGATTGTGCTTCGCCCATACAACACGAACAACAAAATTATAGTAAGTTGCCATGGTTCATTTCTGCCTACCGTCTCTCAAAAGAGACACGCCATGGATCAAAAGCAAAGATTAGTAACGATTGAAATATCCGAAACTGTGATGATGATGATGATGATGATGATGATGATGCCGACGATCATGACAATGATGACTGAATAAATTCTACTATCGATGTCCCTCCCACTAATGCCGGTTTAGCACATTGTAGATACACTCAAAGTTATAATTATTTGCGATGTGAACACCAATAATTATATTGATGGCGACAAAGGAAAGTAAACCTGATGAACTATTACACTAATTATTGACGTCTTTAAAAAAAAAAACGTTTCAGTCGAGATGACGCTGCATCGTAATTCTTAAAGGTTTTGTTCGAATGATTCACTGGCATCAATAGCTCGAATCAAAAGGATATTTCACTTTAATTTCCAACGTGGATGTACTCCAAAGAGGGAGAGTACCGCCATATCTCCCAGCACTGGTAAACGCATTAGCCATCGCAGGGGAAACATATGTCACTACTTTTCCTCCTTTCTGTAGGAGGCAGCTGTTTCACGAAAGTCCACTTCGGACCTCGGAGTGAAAAAAAAAAATACACAACGAAACCAAACCAAACAGACAAAGAATCAGCAAACAAACAAGACCAACAAAAGCGACTTTGGTCGTGACACCGTGACGGTCATTCCAAGCTCAGCACCGTCTGGCCTTGATCATAGGAATGACACTTCCCGCTCCTTGCGTTTCCGCACCAAAGATCATGGGCTCAAGAACTAGTCCAGGTGTCCCTCGTTCGGCCTCCAGATTGAAAAGCGATGTCTTCTGCAGTCGTTTTCTTTGTTTTATCTTCATCCGTGAAGTCATTGTATTTCTCACAAACTGACGGTCGTATGGTAATGACCCTCTGAGTTATAGTTATATTCTGAGTCGCTTCGGTATGTCTCTTCATGAATGTGATTGAGTCGTTTTGCAGAAACTTCACATTCATTGATGGAAACCCTGAAGCTTGACTGACGTTTGCCTTCGGCTTATATCCGATCTTGGATTAACTATATGAGTATGCAAACAAAAATGTTCAATGTTTTGATAGAAAAAAATAGGAAAAGAAAGAAAAAATTCTGTCATTGCGATGTATAGGTGTTAAAACAGAAACATTGCTGATTGCAGTGGAAAGCCAAAAATAAAAATTCATAGTCAGTTACAGACGTTATCCAAAAAGAGCCATGGTGTGTACCCTATTATAGAAAAGAAAATATTCCCATGTATGCGTACTCTCGCTGAAGGCAAAGTATAAGCGCTCAGAATTATAACCTGGTCCAATGCCTTCACAGGGTAATGACTTACTTACTTCTGTGGATATAGCATGTAGATTTTAGGACGAGATTCCTTTCGGCAAAATGTCATAAGCAAGCCTACCCTCGATAGGTGTCACGCACGTTCTACACAAGATGTTAAAAATCCAGGTCGGGTTAACCGAATAACATAAAATATTTTTTAGGGTTACCTGAAAAAAAAAGAGTGTCGTCGGATGATGTTTGCAGTTTTAAACTCGAACAGGATGGCAGTAAAAGACTCCCTGGATTTGTAGTTTATCGACCTCATGATCAGATGATGTTGTCGCTTGTATTACAACCCCTCCCCCTTCATCAAAGAAAAGAACAACAACACGGCAACAACCCAAAACTTCGGACTGAAGAATAAAAAGAGTACTCTCAGCATCCGATGTTGTATTGCGTTCTTGATATCTCTGAATCCGTTGCGATCCTCAATGGCAGCTGTCACTGGTGTCCAAGGCTTTTGCAAATCCTTAGGATTGGTTTCTACACTACCATACCAAGAGGCACTTCTTCGGTCGTTGGCCAATACTAGTAGTTAATAGACCTACCAAGGATTTATCATCGATATTAAAGTTTCTATTATCATTATCATTATAACTGTTATTGCCATTACAATGACGATGATGATAATGATGACGATAATACTAATACTAATAATACTAATAATACTAATAATAATACTAATAATGATAATAATACTGCACGTCTGGTTTTAAGATGGACATTATGGGGGAAAAAACGGGATAAACGCACTATATCAAGCAAGACTCGGGTCAGCGAGATCCAACATTGCGACAGGGTGATTCAGAAAAGACATATTACTAGTATATTTTCATTGCAGTGTATCAGTACAAATATTGCATATAAATAAACTTAGTTATTTTCGAGGAGGGATAAAAGATTAATGATTAGTTTCGGCGTACTCACCCACTATAACGAGGACAATGATGAGGACTATAGTCAGGATCAAACCCACCAACAATGCTATACCGATTTTCAATCGCCGAGAATCTCCAGCGAAACCCACACCTTCGGTCCCCTCCTCCTTCTTACCCGCCGCGTCCTCGGCCTTCTTACTCCCATCTTCGCCCTTCTCAGCTAGTTCGTAGTCGTCCTTGTCTGGCCTTACAACATAAAATTGAGTACAGACATCGAGAGAAACTTGCGATGAAAAAAAACCAGAACATTAAATCTTAAAATTCAAGACATTCACGTACGTTTTTACTCTGTTCTTATACTTATCGTTCCGAAAAAGAGCAATTTCATTGTCTATACAAACATACATTATAGCTGAAAGGTGTGTTGTTATCAGTAGCTTGAAAGAAAAGATGGTCTCTCTATAGTTCACGTGTGTCTGGCCAATGTCGTAAAAAATGTCAAAACACCAATGATTTACGATTGTATATTCTTTATGACTATTCTTTGTGACCTATACCGACTATAAAGTGGACTGTGATGTCATCTTTGTTACATTTTATTTAAAAGTTATTTTGAAGTATTTGAAAATAATTCAAATTAATAGTTGCCACGTCGAGTTGAACAACCGGATGCAAGAATTGTGAAATAATCATTTTATTTGAATAAAATATGCATGTCGAGTAGTATCCCGTTGCGATAAGAGATCAGACCATCACTGGTTAATAGGCGCAAGCTCCGTAGTCTGTTATGGATTGTAGATACATGTATTACGACCCCTGGCCTGTCTATAATCTGTATACCAATCAGGAAATAGTGGGCTCGACGAGTCACACTTGAGTATGTCGATGTGTATTTACGTTGATGAAGGAGAATTCGTCAATCAATTGCAATGAAAAAATGATTTCTTAAGTCATAGATCCTGACTTATGCATGGGCTATAGTAAAGCTATAGAAAACCACACCTAGATACGCCTGATGTATATATCATATAATTCTTATGGTGTATCATCTCTTTTACTAGAAAAGAAATACCTCATCGCTTGCCTCTCTTCGTCACATGCACTCCGTGTGGATAGAACATTTCTCTTTCTCTTCTTTCCTTTAAAAACAACAACAACTATGAATAAAGATGAGCAAAGAAAATGCAGTTCCAGCGATCGAATGCCTTTTCTTTGTTGATTTTCTATCATATTACATACATATTTTATTTCATTTCTGTTCTTCAACATCAATTAGTTCACTATAATACTATTACATATTGGTTAGTTTCCCCATATCTTTATTTCTAATGAATGAAATGCATCTCTTCATATCTCTGTTGGTAAACATGATAACATTACACGGACGCTTGCATTAAAAGTTTTCATTCTACCGAAGTGATTATGATAATTATTGTAATTACTTATTGTTTAAGAACGGTCAGGCTCGTCGGCTCCTCTGATGAGGAAATGCGTCCCACAAGCAAACACATGCAGATAAACATACACATAAACTACCACATATACAAACGTACATACTAATGCACAATTACACACACGTTATGCCTTAAGAACGTATCAGTCAAATGTCAATAGACGAGGGAAATCGATTGCTCATATTCCGCCAGAATCATGAAGTGGACACGCCCTAAATCTCCACTCTATACGTTATAATGCTCTATATTTGGCCTTTATATTGTCAAGGATGTTTTCCTCATTACCGTTCTTCATCGCGTTCAATGTAGGCGAACTGACATAATTCATATACATTGTTATTTCTTCTTCCATTTCATTCTTATTCTCCGTTTGTTTCTTTTGTGGCAATGAATGTTACAACGAATATGTTTGTTCGTTGTGATAATGCTATCTCAAAATTTACTTGTTTTAGTTTCTCCTCATTATTATTCATTTTATGCGTTTCTTCTCTCGCTTGGAGAGACAGAGTATGAGTCATTAGGATTAACTTCGAACCTCACAGGTAGAGCGGAAAGATGCTTCAGGCCAGCCTTTTTCTATTATGTTTCTCTCTTTCCGTCTCACCCCTCTCTAGATACTCTCTTCTTCTTTATATATTCATCCTCTCTTTCTATCTTTCTCTCTCAGCTATCTGGCTTTAATTTTCCAAGGGCAATCTCGTTTTAGAGCTTTCAAAATGTGCGTCATAAGCCACCATCTGTTGGAATATTTTGTTATACTAAGGAGCTTTCATTTGGGTGAGAGTCAAACTAAACTAAGGTTCATTCAGTCTATTTCAAACATTATTGAACTTTATTTCCCTTTGAAATTTCTTTTGAATTCCTCTACAGAAAATGCATGTATTTACCTAACTGGAGGAGTGCGGGTGAATATTTGAGCCTGACAATTATGATCAACTTTGAAGTCAAAGTAAGAATTCAATATCATGATAGAATCGGATTGTTCTTCTCATGTATATAATACATTCATTACCAATTTGATGTACCAATAAAGAAGTAATAAGTGTACTTCGTTCCCTGAGAAAATCGATGAAAATAATAAACTTACTTCTCTGAAGTCATATCTGTTGTCTCAGGGGGGGGGGGGTGAAAATGAAGACTTTCTCCTGGTAGTCAGAGCAATGAGTGTCCTGGCCTTCTTGTATGGTTCCACTGGACGACAAAATGTTGCTTCTTTGAAACACGAAAAGAGATTTTTTTGTTCTCCTGGGCACACTAAAATCGATTACTGTCGGTGATACTCTAATAACCTTGACCTGTACTGTTTGGAAGGACACGAGGTACTTAATGTGTTGTATACCCACTTTATCGCTTATAAAGTGGCAAAGCAGTGGGTTCCGCGTATGTGATAGATGCCTTCTTGTGAATGAAACCGTCAAACGTCATCCACAGAAATATGGGGTGATAAAGGAGCTTGCGACGGTAAACAAAAAAATTGGGGTTGTTCTGTAAGACTTATTTTGAAAAAAATCGCCGACGAATCCAGGATCGGAGTAGCCTACATTTCGACTAGAGGCAAAGAGTTATTTACAGAAATAAGTACATGTCTATAAAGTGGACACACACTCGTCTATGCACACAAGGCAAGGATGGATGCAGACAGATACCAGTCACCGCACGAGACTGCTTGACTATCCTCTTCATAGGAGTTAAGTGCGCCGTATATGTGGTATACAAAATAGGGAATTCCGCATGCCATTGGCGGAACAGATGATCTCTTTTCGCTCCACTGGTGGCGCCCCTGGATGCTATAGCAGCTGTCGTGTGACCGAACATGCATGGACGAAACAAGGAGAAAGAAATAAAGATAGATAGATGGGTAGATAGATAGATAGATAGATAGATAGATAGATAGATAGATAGATAGATAGGTAGGTAGATAGATACCATAGAAAATAGATCGATAGTTAGATAGAAAGATAGAAAGGTACAGATAGATAGATAGATAGATAGATAGATAGATAGATAGATAGATAGATAGATAGAAGAATGAGTATCACATACAAAGTTTCTCGGTATTACAGTGGACGATAAACTTTCGTGGAAGCCTCATATTATTAATATTAGTAAAATAATTTCGGGTAATATTGGTATTATTAATAGACTTAAATCTCATATCCCATTGTCTTCTTTGCTGACGTTGTATTTTTCATTAATATTACCTTATTTAAATTATGGAATCTTTTAGCATGGGGTAGTGCCCATCAAACTTTATTAGATAGATTATTGTTATTACAAAAAAGGCACTTCGTATTATTTGTGGCGTTTGTCCACGTTCCCATGCAGACCCATTGAGTATATGAATATAAGAACGACCCAAGTCCAATTTTTGGCCAAATTCAGTTTGACGTGGGAAATTGTAGCTTATGCATGGGCTCATCTTGTGTATAAATGATAAATCCTAATTACCCCCGGAAGTGCCTGAAATAAATGAGTTAAATCTTATATGAATGTAAGAATGAAGGACTTGGGTCATTCTTACATTCATATCATAGCGCCCTCTCTCGTCCTTCTCTCATCTCTATAGCAGAATATCATGCACATGAATCAAAGAACGACCCAAGTCCATATGAATCAAAGAACGACCCAAGTCCATCACACAAAATGGCCTCTCCACAATTAATGTTAATGTTAATTGTCATAATAATATATGTTCTAATTTGTATATACAATGTTGCCATCCCATCACAGTTAAATATAATATTATTGGACAAACAAAAAAGATATGAAGTTTTTTTTTAGTTTACTCGAAATGGTCTTCCATGGACTTGGGTCGTTCTTACATTCATATACTCCATTATTTGTTAGATATAAGATTTTAAAAATCAAAGATTTGTTTTTCTTTCAGCTGGGTCAGTTTATGTTTAATTATAACACAAATGCACTTCCCAGCATTTTTGATTCAATGTTTCCACGAAATCAATCTTTTCATAATTATCCCACCAGGCGATCAAATGAGTTTCATTTACCCCTTCTGAGAACGTTATTGGCTCAAAATACATTTATATACACTGGCCCTAGATTTTGGAATTCTTTAAGTTGTGATATAAAAAATTCTTTATCTTTGAATTCGTTTAAGCGTAAGTTAAAATATTTTTTGTTGAACTCATATTAAGATATATACGATTCATTTAGCTGGTCTTTACAGCCTAAGGGTTCATCGTCAACCATTGATTTCATCATTGTGTATTTTTTTTACATTATCTTATTTGTATAAACTTTGCTCGGCTTATTGAGCTGAAACACATCAATTCCCTCTTACGATCCCGATGTTCAGCGTGTTGGTTTTTCCTTTCATTTCCTTTTTCTTTCTCTCCTTCCTTTCCATTATTCTTTTGTGTTTTATTACTGTCATGGTATACCCTACCGTAAAGTCATGTAGTGTCGTTGTGTTTCTACTGTCTTGTTCTGTCCTGTCTTGTTCTGTCCTGTCTTGTTCTCTCCTGTCTTTGTTTAAAAAAAAAGTTTAATGTATTCACAAGAATCCTTTGAGTGGTTCACAATAAATACAAGTATGCTTTCCAGTGAACCTCTCAGTTCTTTCTTTTTTTCCTCCATACATAACTTTGTATTCTGCAGGTATGCATGTATAATTTCCTATTTGTTAACCATTATCTACCATGTAAAGTCGAATACATGCCTATGTTATATCTTCTGATTCATTTCGTGTTATGTTTGACGAAAAAGAAAGAAGGAATGAAATAAATAAATGAAATGAAATGAAATGAAATAGATATAAAGATAGTCAGATAGATAGAAAGATAGGTAGAAACATAGACAGATAGATATATAAATAGGTAGATAGATACATAGAAGGGTAGATATTAGATGGAGTAGCTATAGATTGATATCTTGATATATATATATATATAAATGTATATATATGTATATATATATATATATATATATATATATATATATATATATATATATATAGATATAGATATAGATAGATAGATAGATCATAGATAGATAGAGTGGGTGAGAGAATTGGCAACGAGAGGGAGGTAGAGAGAGGGGCGGGGGGTGGGGGCAAAATGGGGATTTGGAGACAGTCAGATATTCCATGACATTAAGGAGAAAACGGAGACAGATATGTAGGGATTCTAATGACGAAGGTTTTCATGTATAAACATTTTATTTTATAGAATTTTTCTAATGAGTGTCTGACGTCATCATGTGATGCCTCGAAATATTCGCCCACAGCCATCAAAGAGTGAGGAGAGTTTATTTCACTTATTTTTTTAATGATAATGAAATATGCTTGCAGGTGAGTAGAGTCGTGACTATAATTAAAGGCCTATAGGAAGTATTTGGTGGGCGCAGTGAAAATTGGGCCTAAAGGAACAAAACAGGATCTCGTTTTTAGGGAAAAATCTGACTTCCCCAACGCCCAATCCAGTATTGCTCAGCTTGTCTTCCCTACTTCGACCTCTGAAACATGATTTTTGCTAATTTACCTTTGTTGCATGAGATGTCTGATGAATTTTCATCATCACGGTTCTGAGAGAGTTTATTATTTTTCTCTTTTATCTTTCCTAACTCGAGTGTCAAACTTATGTCACCGCAGAGGACCATGTGACCGTCTGTAACAATCAGGTGACCCATTTTCGCTCGGAACGAATCAGCCAATGATGTGTGACGTTGGATGTGCCCACAGCGAAAAATGAACAGAACGCGCCAGCGCGAACGTGCTAGCGCCTGCCGTGTACATGGTGTAAGCGCAGCTGCCAGGACCTCGATACGAAGAGAGCTGATATATTTCTTTATGAGCATGCATGTTTACGTTTAATACGCTCGCGCTCATGATCCGTTCGGACAGGTCCTTCCCTACCCGTTGCCAACATCGACATTCCTTCACATAATTTTTTCGACGAATTGTCCAATTCAAGTGTTAGGACAGAAAGTCAGTAAACAAGGTTACAACTGCGCTGTGTTTCACAACTAATTACTCGACAGTGACAAGATCAGGTCCATCTGTGTTTGCTTCTGAAAGATGATTTTCTCGTGAAGGTTCCAAATTCCATCTCGATCGAAGTGAAAAACGCGGACGAGTCGATGGTAATGTCAACAAGCTTAATTTGTCTAATCTACCCCGTCTTGTTCCCCTTGACCTTGTCATGTAGCTTTTGGACAAGTACATTGTACTATTATTGATTTCGTAGACTTTAATGAAAAATAGTTACACCTGTATTTAGAATTCTACGTCGATGTAGGGCAATTTGTCAATCAGTTGCATTGAATAACGTTAATATTGTCTACACTTGTTGTCTATTTTAACTAGGACCCAGGAGTCGGGTTCTAATTTGATTTTCAAAGAATTAAAGTTTCATAGAGTCCATTTATGATTTATGGCCAAGTCTCAAGACTTGAGTCAGGTGTAAAAATGCATGCCTTGTTTGGTTGTGGTTCTGCAATTTTGGCAAGGCAAATCAGTACGGGAAACCCGCTCATGAGGACCGCTCCCGCGTACGAGGACTGTCCCTCCTCATGAGGACCCCCCCCCCCCCCCGCCTCATGAGGCCCCCCGGGGAACGCCTCATGAGGCCCCCCATTCACTTCTTATTCATCTCACATCTGACGTATAAATTGTCGCAACTTTGCACGGTGATTTTTTGTTACACACACATGTCCACTATCCATGATGAAAAGAAGAAAAAATCCTGTCTGGTTTTTTTTTTCAAAAATTGAGTTTTAATCAACCGATGCAGAGCGCCCATCAAAACACGGGCGCCAGCGCGTTCGCACAATGCAAGACTGCCGCACCTAGCAGCCTGATCCGACTAAATATTTTCGATGCTTTTTTCTGCGGCTCTCACCTCTCCGTGCACGAATCAGCCTCGTGAAGCTGAAGTCTGACATCTTTTTACACAAATTCGTTACGAGAAAAATTAAATCAGTACTAACCTGATCTTGTCCATATATTCCAAATTACTATTCCACACTGATAGAGTAGGTGGGTAGATGACATACTCCAGTTTGTTAGCAAAATAATCACTTTGTAGGTATGACGAGTTCACTTTCTTCGTCAATTCCGCCCACGATTCCGCCGCCCGCCGGCGTGTTTTTTTTAGACGGCGCAGATTGGGGACCCTAAAAATCTATTGGGGACCCTATCCCTAAACCTAACCCTAATTCTAATCCTAACCCCAACCCTAACCCTAACCCCAACCCTAACCCTAACCCTAACCCTAACCCTAACCCTAACCCTAACCCTAACCCTAACCCTAACCCTAACCCTAACCAAAAACCCTAACCCAACGTTTTTCCCATGGGTTTAACACGCGCCATGCCCCAATCTGTGCCGTTTAAAAGAAAAACGCGAGCGGGCGGCGGAATCGTGGGCGGAATTGACGAAGAAAGTGAACTCGTCATACCTACAAAGTGATTATTTTGCTAACAAACTGGAGTATGTCGTCTACCCACCTACTCTATCAGTGTGGAATAGTAATTTGGAATATATGGACAAGATCAGGTTAGTACTGATTTAATTTTTCTCGTTACGAATTTGTGTAAAAAGATGTCAGACTTTTGTGTAAAAAGATGTCAGACTTCAGCTTCACGAGGCTGATTCGTGCGCGGAGAGGTGAGAGCCGCAGAAAAAAGCATCGAAAATATTTAGTCGGATCAGGCCGCTAGGTGCGGCAGTCTTGCATTGTGCGAACACGCTGGCGCCCGTGTTTTAATGGGCGCTCTGCATCGGTTGATTAAAACTCAATTTTTGAAAAAAAAAACAGACAGGATTTTTTCTTCTTTTCATCATGGATAGTGGACATGTGTGTGTAACAAAAAATCACCGTGCAAAGTTGCGACAATTTATACGTCAGATGTGAGATGAATAAGAAGTGAATGGGGGGCCTCATGAGGCGTTCCCCGGGGGGCCTCATGAGGCGGGGGGAGGTCCTCATGAGGAGGGACAGTCCTCGTACGCTGGAGCAATCCTCATGAGCGGGTTTCCCGGACTGAAATGCCATGCTTCAATTCAAAGTTGTAATTTGTGTCGTTGATGAAGTCGTCTAGATCTAGTCTACATACAAGCTACAGCCTACAGTGACACTATACAGGGGTTCTACATAGCGAAGTAGAGGTCTATAGAACATCATTAACTATACACAGGCTGTTGCTGTACACAAGCGTCTGGTCAGGCTAACACATCACATGAATGTATTACGGTGAAGACCACAGGCACAGCACAGACAACTCTGTGCCACTGCACTGTGGAATGATGAAAGATGATGAGGTGAGATGAACAGTCAGTGTATCTATCTATCTGACAGTCGGAAGGTGCATCAAGAGACATGGTCTAACTCTAATTGTGACAGTTGACCATGTATGCAGTTAGTACAATTGTAGTTAAGCTGGTTGACTTTTGAGTGATGACACTGCACATCATTTAAGTATTCTGTAGAGCAGTCACAATTTCAAAGGTCAGGCTAAATGAATGTCCAAATTCTGAAGTTGCTTCATGGGATGAGGTTGAGCAACAAATATAATCGATAACAGAGAGAGACGAGACAGGGGCAATTAATATTCCCACCAAGCAGATTGATGTTTGCTTTCTGAAAGTTTTGAGTGCAAAGTCTGTACAGCATTCGTGACAGATTTTCACCAGATCTGTGTATCAATGACAATCAGAGCAGTGCTGACTGACTTTGCCTGATTTGTATTGTGAGTAGTGATGATCTCTCTTTGCCTCTCTTTCTCTCTCTCTCTCTCTCGCTCTCTTTCCATTTTGTGCAGGATATCCGCGCTTTCTTCGGCCCGAAGGGTAAGTCTAAGCCAGGAGCAGGATCTGGCTCTTCCAAGCACAATGGCCACGGCAAACGGAAGCACAGTAGCGACGATGGCGATGACTTCGTTTCGGAAAAGAAGCGCCAAGCCACAAAGATGAAGAAGTCAAACATCATATATGACTCTGGTATGGCTTTCACCATGGTATTCACTGCTGATAAACCACCAAAGGGCCTCTGCCGATTAACTCCTGAGTCACTTGTAGTTTGCAATCCCATGAGCATGACAGAATAATGAGAGAAATGCCATTCAAAAATAAATTCCTCTTTGGTTATTGATTTCTTTTTCGAGTGCTCTCCATTATAACCATTTTCTTGATAAAAACATTTTTATTTTTATGAGACTAACAATTACTCTCAAATTTTATTTTTAAATGTTCTTTCACACATCTTTATAATTCATCGTTACCGGTACCAACATTCAACAACAGCTGATGGCTGTATTTCAGATAATGTGTGTGTAATCAGTGAGAAGGACCAGGCGAAAAAGCAGGGGCATCATGTATCAGGCAATTGCTGTGTATATCAATCAAGATATTCGTAACAGATCATTTCTATTTTGACTGTGGTGGAGGGTTTTCTTTGCAAATGCACATTGCATATTTGTGTGGTTAGTTTTTTGTATTTACAGCCAAAAGGTGCTGGAATTGTGGGGATTTTTCAATCAGAAGAGTTTGTGTTTTGTGTAAGAATCAAATTATTTCAAGGGGACTCAAACATACTCAAACATGTCAGATCGTACACATTCAGGACTTCGTGTATGGCAACGCCTAATGACAAGACAACGTAAAACAGGGTCTGATGTTGGCATCCTCTATATGGCATATTTCATATCTTTTTAAATTGATAAAGCTAAATTAAACTAATGCTGCCTCTGCTAGTCAAAGGTTGTTCAAGGCTTACCTCTCAAATCTGTCCTAAACGTCGACCATCATTTTCAGTCACTCGTGAGAGTGTTTAACAAGTCCCAATCCAAGAAATGATGGCATATGATAAAACTTTTTGTGACATAATTTTATCAAGTTCAAATGGTTCTATTTGTCTCTATCCACCATCCACAATCCAGATTCCGATGAGGATGTCAAACCGAGCAAACCTAAAAGCTCTGCAAGTACTACCAAGTCCTCCAAGGGCAAGTCCAAGCTGCCGACTCCGTCACCCACCAAGACCAAGCCCATCACTCTTGAAGCTTTCTTCGGCACGTCTCCTGTCCAGAGGTCTACCAAGAAGACGGCCCAGCCAAAGACAAAAGAGGTAGTACAGTTCCTGGAGCTCTGAGGCATTGGATTGACTTAGTTTACATGATTACCAGATATGTATCAATCATTTTTTTTTTCTCAGAGTTTTTTTTTTCCATGCATTAGGAGGCCAGGTGAAAGAGAATGTATGAAATATTGAATAAAATATTTTACAAGGTTCAAGGTCAAGTTTCCAAAGGATGCTGCCAGTTCTGTCCTTGTAAGAGGAATTATTTGAGGTTATGGTTTGATCTGGCTCTATACATTTACGGTTAAAAGCTTTCAGAACCATCGATTCCATCAACTTTATTTTAAGGAAGTTTTTCAGGGCAACTGAGCTGAAAAACATAGCCAAATGTACATTGCAAATATCCCTTGTTTGAATTCAACCCATCAAGTAGTGTTTTCATGGCATCAAAGTTTTGCACATGTGATACAATTAGGTGAAGTTAACGAAAGTCTGACAAATGTATGTCTCTTTTGGGCACACAGTCTTCGGACATCAACAGCAATGCCAAGAGACCTCGTCTCGACTTGGAACAGCACGAGGATGACGACTTTGAGAAAACCCTGAAGATGCTTGATGATGAGAGCGCACCATCCAGGCAGTCAAAACCTGGTATGTTTACTTTAGCATCCTTGTTCACACTCACATTTTCTGATGGTAAAGTGTCGGTTTGTAACAAGATGCAGGGAATTTAAGTCTTGCAGAGTGGTGATTGTTTTATAATTGTTAAAGGATTACCTGCTATGACCTTGTCTGTTAATTTCATTTGTACTTATGTTGGCACTGCATTGAAAATGCTGTTCTCTACTTTCCTGTTAATATTCAATAGTGATTGGAGAAATTTATTATTCATTTGTTTTTATATATTACATTTTAATCTGATATTTGTTGTTGTCTTGTGCAGTTCTCAAAATATTTTCTACTTTTTATGTGATAAAGCCATGTAGATAATAATCATAATAATATATCAGAAACTGTTTATCTACAATGAGAAAAATATGTGTCTCTACTTGCTACATAATGAGAAAGAGTTTAAGTTCTGTAATTGATTAATCCCATTGGCATGCAGCTGTCATTGTCTGGGAATGTATGCCAGATTTAAGACTCACAATGGATTTGCTAATGAAAAATAAAAATTTTTGGTGATATGAATTGCACTATGAATTCAAAAAAAAAAAATGGATGAGAAAGTGTCATTAGGATCACAAGAACAAAACTAACAAAAATAAGACAGTGAGCAGGAAATGCCGTGGCGCATCATGAAATTTGATATTTCATGATAGTCTATTTCCTTAGCTTAGCTTTCTACTTCAAGCATGGTCTCCTTGTCTGTCACTGCAATCATTGTATCCTGCTAATATCGTCAGTGTCAGAGTCAGCAGTGAATCACAAGATGCAAGGTGGCCTATGACACACAAATATATTCCCCCTACCTCAGTTCTTGTGTGTGAGATGTGTGAGACCATAGTAAAATCATTCATGCTTATGTCCATTTCCTGCACTTGGCCAATCCTCTCCACTCCCTGCAGCAGCCAGCAAGGGAGGTGGCAGCGGCGGCGGCCTGGCCAGCAAG
The DNA here is from genome assembly GCF_040938485.1 of Diadema antillarum. Lineage (NCBI taxonomy): Eukaryota > Metazoa > Echinodermata > Echinoidea > Diadematoida > Diadematidae > Diadema > Diadema antillarum. The sequence goes on along the minus strand of NW_027272580.1, from coordinate 14,886 downwards.
CTGGCAGCCAAGGCCAAAGCTGAGAAGACCAGGGTCCCGGAGACCCCTGAGAGGGGCGCTTCCAAGGAGAAGAAGAGGCAGGCAGAACCAGCAGCGGTTGGAGATACACCTTCAGGAAGAAGACAACTGAGCAAGGTGGGTCTTTATTTATTTTTTTTTTTTCTGAGGCATTTTGTCATATTTATAAATCCAAGTGCATGAGAATAACAGTGTAGTTTGTGTGCAAGTCTCCATTTTTTACCTCTGCCAAGGGAGGATCATCGGCGTTGGTTTGCCTGTTTGCAAAATGACTTGAAAAGTTGTAAACAGATTTGAATGAAACTTGCATGAAAAGTTGATCATGACACAAGGAACAGGATTAAAATGGACACATAGATAAGTTATGACTTGTGAGATTTAGAGAGTAAGACAAATTAGCAAGTCTGTGTGATGAAGCTTTTTGTGTTTGCTTTTTTGTTGTTTTGTACACAGAATTTCCTACATAAAGATTTACACGCATTCATCTTTCTGCACATCCCTTTATAGACATGTACATACATAGTATTAATCATTGCCATCACTCTTTGAGGAGGAGCATTGCGGAATATCATGTTTTCCAATTTTGTTCAAAATGGCTTCCCAAGTACTTTTTCGTCAGTTTATGTATGACCAGTATGCAAACTTGAGAACAGAACATCACTCAGGAAGGGCTGTTAAAGTTTCATGATAAAGATGACTTTGATGATAGTAGATATTATCATTCTCATTTTCATCATTGTCACCATTATCTCCACCACCGTAATGACTATCTTCCATTGTCATTATCATGATCCAGGTCAATGGAAATGAGCAAAAAGCCAAAGCGAGCCCAGCAAAAAGGGAATCATCCAGATCTACACCCACTAAATCCTCAAGTAATAAGATTGAGACCTCGAGGACACCGAGCAAGTCACGCCAAGAATCCAAAACCCCACCGTCGAGGGAGAAGAAGGAGATTGTGTCCCCGCCCAAACAGAAGGCGGAGAAGGCGACGCCCTCGGCAAAGAGCTCATCCAGTGGAGATAGCGAGAAGAGGAAGGGGAACCCGGGTTACAGAAGCTACCTCACCCGAGAAGGGCCGAAGTCTCTTGGAGCCAGAGATGAGCCACAGGTATGAACAATATTTAGAGTCATGCTGTGGACTCCATATTGGCAGGGTCTCGTAGTGATGAGAAAGCAACTGCTAACTTTGCCATGCCCGTTTCACAAATTTCTCGCCAGCAAAACAGTTGCAACATTTCAGCAAGTCCTGAGTGCTTGTTCCCCCAAAACTCATTTATTCATTTATTTATTTATTTATTACAATTTGCTGATGAAAGATTTTCATTCAGTCGTAACATTCACAAAATTCCTCTTAATTTGGCACCAGTTGCTGTTTGGCAACAAAGATGCAGTGATGTGCACTTGTTGCTATGGTAACTGGTTCTAAAGAAGTCATCCAAGCTTAAAGCAATGCTTATGCATGTTATGTTAACTCATGTTTTTTTTTTTAATCTGATTGGCAGGTTGAGTGTGCTCTGACTGTAGTATAATCCAGACACAAGAAATTGTTTGAGTGGCCCACTCTGCTTTATATTATGTGGTAATGACAGGAGAATCATTTCAAAGTTGTGAGATTGGAGTATAGAAAGAGACTTTTATATCTTACTCCTCCAGGGTGAGGAAGGATGTTTGGAGGGGCTAACCTTCGTCATCACCGGTGTCTTGGAATACTTTGATAAGGACGAGGTCAAAGCCTTCGTGGAGAAGTATGGAGGGCGTGTCACGGGCAGTGTCAGCAAGAAGACGACTCATCTCGTCGTCGGGCGTGACCCGGGTGAGGCTAAGGTTGCTAAGGTGGGATCGTCGTTCCAACAACATGCATAGATTTATGATTGAATGTTTGGTATCATCTAGTGTGTGAGTACAATATTTGACTGGTAAGTTGGGCAAGCTCTGTTTACACTCTTGTGAAGATCATCAGTTACATTTGATTTAATAGCTGCCAACGGGGCCTGATTACCTTGTAGATGGGTTGTGGCTACAAGAACCAAATACTGCTCCCATGAGATCAAAATGTGTGTTTTTAGCCATATTTAACCATTATTATACCCTCTTGCAATATAGGGTGTGATGCTGTCTCTGACAACATTGCGGAGGTTTTTCTCAAATTCCTGTTACCAGCTCAATTAATATTGTACTGTGAATGAAAAAAAAAAATGTTTATCTCTTTTCAGCTTCATGGAATTATCAGTTTGGTATAAGAACGGGATACAGTTTTCTTTAATACAGGAGAATTTGTGTGCTTTATGGATATCAAGACTGATTTAGATAAATGAGACCAGTTATTGACGAAATTATGAGCAAGGTCTCATCTTACATATTTGGTAACCCTTTTTACTATTATTACAACTGTTATTAGTATTAGTAACAATAGTAATGATAAATGAAAATGATACTCATGCCGTCAAACCCCCGTTTGAGGTGAGACCCCATCACCAAACGAAGCTGATGGGGTGCTATACCCCCCCCCCCCCCCCCCCTAACGATTCCTCGTTTGAGAGTTGGGAGTAGATGTCTTGTCCACTGCTAAATAACTTTCTACTCAGGCGTGGCAAACCTGGAGGCCAAGCCAGGGTTTAATGACTGCAACAGCTGTCATATTACGTAAGAGCATGATAAGGATATCTGCCTGTGGCAGACCATTCAAAGTGCACTCAATTTTCTCTATTCTTTCTCAAGTTTTAGATTTTATATTCTATTGAGAAATTCTAAAGTCATCCGTTTTGGATTTCGAACAAAAAAATTTGACCCATAAATAACGAAAATACAGGAATAAGAAGGAGAGCATTGTAGAAGTTTATCGACACACACACGCACCATGGAGCTACATAGCCCATGCCAAAACCAAAACAATCTCCTCTCGCGGATGCCCCCCCCCCCCCCCCCCCCCCCCCTTGGCGGTGACTGATGCTTAGATTAGGCCAGGGTCAAGAAACAGGTGTTTTATATCTTTGGTTTTTAAGTCCTTGATTGCCAAGATATACACTGGCATTGTCTACAGGGGTGTAGCTTCTTCAAACGAGAGATTTGCCTTATGTGATAATGATGATACATTTTGCATTTTGTATGTAGTGCATTTTCCATGAACGTACATGTTCAAATGCACTTCCCCATTGGATTAATATTAATGAAACAAGTGCGTTTTTTAGGTGTTTTTGAAGGTGATAGATGTTTATAATAGTAGTACAGTGTATTTATGCCACTAGACCACAACTACATGTATTTCCACAATTTTTACTACTACAACTACTACTACTACTACTACAACTACTTCTACCACTACTTCTATTACTACCACCACTGGTACTACTATTACTACTACTATTACTACTACTACTACTACTACTACTACCACTACTACCACTACTACCACTACTACCACTACTACCACTACTACCACTACTACTACTACTACTACCACTACTACAACAGCTCCCATTGCTATCATTGCTACCACTCACTTCTCTCTTCTACTTCTTCTATTCTTTTAAGTAGTTGTAATGTTGCCAACTCCATATATTTTTGTACGTATGGAATCAGGCGCAGGGCTTCAAGATACCTCAGATCCAGGAAGACGAGCTCTATGAGCTCATAGAGTCAAGGCCGGGCAAGGGAGGGTCAAAGGTCAAGAAGCAGACATCACAGACCAAGAGTCAGGTAATTCCAGTGAGTTTTATTTATTTAGTGAAGGTACTAGTAATGGGTGTGGCACACTGGAGAAGGTTGTCTGCTTTCAACATAGTTCAATAATGGAAAGAGTTGTGTGTTCCCAAAGTTCTAAAATAATTCCAAATTCTGAGTCAGTTGAACTCTCAGTTTCTTGAAATATATGTATATGAAAAGTGTGAGATGGTAAATTTTGCTGATATTTTTTCTTTGTTATTCTTGCTACGTAGAATACTGTCATAAAATCTCATAGACGAAAGGAATATGAAGGAGTGCTGTTGAATGTAGGATTTACAATAAAGTGGAGTTGGAGTGGTTCCTTGCATAATCAAAAGTTCAATTTGTTAAAGACAGATGCTAAAAGCATATAGTCAATATTTCTTTCTCTCTGTAAACCTGACGTCCTGTCCCTTAAAAGCATACAGGTATGAACAGATTAATGCTCTACTGCAATGCAAATATCAGTACAATCCATACTGATGTGTTAGCCGTACTCGCTTTCTCTGGCTGTGATCTCATTTCTGATAGAATTTATATGATTGCTTTATTTTTAATCAACCGTTGTTCATGTTTAACCTCTAACAGAAAGAGGAGAAAAGAGAGGCTGAGAAATCGAAGCCTGAAAGGGAACCAAAGAAAGACTCAAGCAAGCCTGTACTTAAACAAGAACATTCAGTGCCATCGACATCAAGGTCAAAGGTCGAGAGCCAGCCCGCCCAGAGTCCCAAGCCCGTGCCACCAGCCGGCCAATCAGGAGTGGCCACACAAATGTGGGTGGACAAGTACAAGCCGGCCAGTACGAAGAGTATCATTGGACAGCAGGGTGACAGGAGTAACGCCAAGAAGCTCTTAAAGTGGCTGACGATGTGGCAGGATAACAACTATGGCAGAAACAAAGAGAAGGGTAAATCGTTGTCCACAGAAAAGAAGAAATGAATAGAAGTATACACTGTATTTTGTTATTGTTGTTGTTTGTTTGTTTGTTTTTTGCAGAATTAATTGTCAGTCTTTTATGCCTTGGGACATACAATGTAGATGTTTGATTTAGGAAGGAAGGTCTGTGGAACTTCATCATTTTGTGGAAATACACTCAATTTTGCATCAGTATATCTAGGTGACAGAGAGGAATGGAGATGGATAGATGGATAGATAGATTGATTAATTGATATATCTATTTGTATTTATTGATTGTGTTGCACCATGTATTTGAATGATCTAGTGGGTAATTCTTGTGAATATGGTGTACAGAGATCTGACTAATTTTTGCATGCTTGGTGAAAGTACAATGTAGATAAAGATTGAGCTGCTCGGATCTTCCCACACTTTTCAGTCCTTGCCTACGACTGTGCTTGACTCTTGCTATTGTGATGGAACTCTTAAAGGTTTTTATGTTTCAAGGTAAAGTTATCATCTTCCTCTCTTGAATTTGCTCCTTCTTTCCCCTTACATTTTTTACAGCCAAGTTTAATCGAGATGACGGATTCTCATTTCGGGCTGCACTCCTGTCGGGTCCACCTGGAGTCGGGAAGACCACGACAGCACAGCTTGTGTGTCAGGTAAGTTGCCGAAGGTTTTGCATACGTTGTAGGCGTATTTTTCACCTCATTGCTTAGATTTTCTGTCAATAAGGAAAACACTGTGTTGCTATAGAGATTAACTGGAAAATGGATGTACATGACAGCTTAAACCCTTTTGCATTGCTACTTTGGCCTTTCTGACATCATACAGTGAATTATTTGTATGGGGAGAGGCCAGCAGTGTTAGAAGTGACAGTAGTATTAATGACTGTAGTATGATACTGTAAAAGTGGATATTTTGGCATGACTACTGTACATGCCATATTTTTCGCGAATCGGGAATTCCCGACAATTTCACGAGTGGTTAAATTCGGGATTGTGGAGTCCTGTACTGAGCAGAGAAGAGTACACATGTACATCACATTCACATTGGGATCAGAGTCAATATTTTCGTGTGTCTTTAATTTTGCGAATAGCACCTGACTCGGGAAATTCGCGAAAATAAAAACCCCGCGAAATGTTTGGCATATACAGTAATTTTTCACGCTCAGCCCGGCAAGAAGAGTTTTGCACATTTTTAATTCCGTGAAATCAAAACATTAATTACTGGAACATATAGCAAGCAAAAATATGCGGGCTAGTCTCTAGTTGCGCAAAATACATGAATTTTCAACACTTCGAAAATTTCCATTTTTCCAGTAATTAGATTAATTTCAGTAAATTGTATAGTACAAAAAGACATTTGTTGGTGCACTTTCAGCCGCCAAGTTTTGATGTGCAGAAAGGACTCTCTACTCAACTGGCAATGGAGAAGACTCATAGGGGTGGTAAGGAAGTATCACAGATGGTTATGGTTTTATGGGAGAATATTTATGTTTCAGTAGAAGACCTGAATATGTGTGTGAAATGAATTTGCAAGGGCTTTTGTGTCTGCTCACTACATTGCACTGAACCTGTAGGAGACAGGCTTCAGCTACGTGGAGATGAACGCCAGCGACTCGCGGAGCAAGAAGACGCTGCAGGGCGCCGTCTCCGAGTTCCTCGACAACCAGTCACTGAGCGTTATGTGGGGAGCGGCCGCAAGTAAGGAGAAGTCGGCCAAGGATCAGAAGCAGAGACACTGTCTCATCATGGACGAGGTGGACGGTGTGGCGGGCAACGAGGACAGGGGAGGGATCCAGGTGAGGATTGAAAAATTCGTGGGCCTGTTTCATAAAAACTTTTTCCCTGAGAAAACGTGGGTTGATTTTTCACAGAGTTTTTCCTCTGTTGAAGTCAGTGGTGGAATCATACTTATCTGAGTTTTCAGGTCTTACCAGAGTCTTTTCTGCGGTAAAAACTTCGGTGCGACAGGCCCCAGCTCTCATTTCATAAAAGCTACATCTTGCAGAAACAGCCAATCGGGAAGCAGGATTCTAGTTGTTACCATGACATTTGCCACTGGGGCAAGAGTTGTTTTCTTAGTAACTTTTTATGGGATGCAGCCACAGAGAATCACTTGTTAAAAGGTGTTTTGGACCATGGTTTTGGTATATTGTTACCACAGACTCAGGATCACCAGATGTATAAGGGGAAAAAAAATTTTGATAAGCGTCATGTGGTGCTGATGAAACATTACTCAAAATTGCAGACCTCTTTAGGCAGCGATCAAAAGCATTAGGCATTTAGTGAATATAAAGTGAATGCAAACTGGCCTAGAATTGTGAACAGAAGTTGTCGGATACATGTTCGAATACAGAATTTAGAAGAATTGTTGCACAGAATGGGACACATCCTTAAAATGACAATGTAGTATTATTTATGCATTTGAAGACCTGTACAGATAATACCATATCTCATTTTTCTTTTATCTCTTTTTTTATTCTTTCCACTGTAGGAACTGATTCAAATGATCAAACATACCCACATTCCAGTCATCTGCATCTGCAATGACCGCAGCCACCCCAAGATCCGCTCCTTGGTCCACTACTGTTTTGACCTTCGCTTTCAGAGACCACGTGTGCAGCAAATTAAGGTCAGCCTCCACCCACAGGGTACTTTTGAAATCGTACAATTTTCTTACTCATTCAGTTTCGATTGAATATCTGATTATCAGCTACAAACTACTGTTTGCTTTGAAATGATATTGCAGCAAACATGATTGTTTGAATGATGTTATACATGTCCAGCAATTGCTGGATTCTTAGATTATAATCTCAAAGTTCTAGGACAATGATTTTGTTAACACTGTGTGTTCTTTTGGTTCTGGAGTTTGCATTAACGTTGTATGACTTGATATTCTGCCAAGAGTACAGCGTACTGTATGGAAATTTTCGCGGTGTTCTAATTTTCGCGCATTTCGCGCAACCAGAAACTAGCGCGAAAATAAAAGCAGCGAATATTTTTGCTTGCCATATGTGCCTGTGCGTGATGTCTTGATTCCGCGGAGCGAAACTCTTCCGACCCGGCCAAGCGCGAAAAATTAGTCACGCGAAAATATCCACTTTTACAGTAGTCCAATTGACAAGTTTATGCTTGTGTCGGGTGTTATGGCTATTTCTGATTGAAATGAACTTCAGTCATTTCAGGTACCATATCTCACATTTTGTAAAACCGAGTTCCCCTTTTTTTATTGCTAGAAATTATTTTGCATTCATTATTAAAGTATTCTTGCCCAAGCAAGCTTCAGGTGAGCTATAGTTTTGCCTTGTTTACATTTCAGGAAAGGAATATGTTTGCAAGTATATATTCATATGTTAAAGACCTAATAAAATGCTTGCAAAATGTTTTAATATGCAAAAGAAATGTAAAATATATGTCATGATTATCAATGTAAATATGTTGTCAGTGTCGTTCCGGTTTTTATCGCTTCTAGAAACTCCCCCAAATATCACATTTTTGGAGGACCCCGTTGCAGCTTTTGCGAAAAAGATAGTCACGTGACCAACACCCCTGAACCGATTGATGACGTATAAGAACGGAGTTGTGCTCAGTTAGCAGACGCCGCTCAGCACAAGCACTCAGATTACTAGCTTGGTACACGCGCGTACACGATAGCTAGCCCGGCCAGGCCCGGGCCCCGCGGGATGTGCGCTCCCGGTCGACCCATTGACTGTCGACATGTACGCATTACCACGTACATTATCACTAAGTTAGCTTGCACAGATACCTGGTACCTCGAGCATAATGTCTTCCCCTATATGGATAAACTTCGACATTGATGATGATGATGAAGACTGCAGCTCTGACGATAGCGGAGAAGAAGAGGAGGCACATGAAGTTGAAGGGGAAGATGGGGAGGGAGAGGCAGCTGATGAACCAGAACGTTATCGTGGGGCTGCACCTTACCGATATGAACCAGCTGCATGGATCCCCAGCTGCATCTCCCCCGCTGCCAGTGCAAGAGCGTATGAACATGGCACCAAGCCCGAGAATAGACCTCACGGAAACGATCGCCTGGGTACAGAGTGGTATGTCTGGTATGCCCCCATATAGTTTAACCTTTTACTGTATTCTACATGATTGACATTGTAAGTTGTAACTGTTTGTCTAGTAAGTAGATTAGAAGAACAGGCCCAGCTCGCTCACAAAGTGAGCGGCTACTTCGGCCGCAGCAAGCAAGCGGGAGCGTCCCGGCCGTGGCCTGGCCCGTCGGCCGGCGCTTACAAGTTAAACTACCAGTAGTAGTCTAGCAGTAGATCTAGTAGCAGTCTACTAGTAGTTATAGTAGTCTACTAGTAGTAGTCTACTATAGTACTACTACTAGTAGTAGTACTATTACCACTACGGCACTAGGTCTAGTAGACTAGTAAGTAGTAATAGCAGAATCTTTGGTAGTAGTACAGAGGCTACACAACGCCTAACGGTTAGGGGGATATGTTGTTACAGGGTGGGTCGTGGCTCAAAAAAAAAAAAAAAAGGCCTAACCAGTTTCCCATAGTCAGTTTCTGCAATATTTGTTATCAGTAATTTAGATGCGCCATTTTCTAAGAAAAACGATACCAAGAATTATCGTCAATTTTGGTCGAGTAGTTTTTGTTTTATGCTAAAAATCATACTGTGGAAGGAAGCCCAAACGCCGTGCTTATCTACCGATGAATGCCACGGTGGGGCTGGATTCACGAGTAGGTCTAGGCCTATAAAGCAGGCGAGTCGCCGTAGTATTAGTACAGACACGCAGTGGTGGTGGGGCTATCGTGAAATAGGCCCCACCGCAGTGCGCGTGCACCGTACCCGTGCGTTTATAGCAAGCAAGGGTAGGTCCTCCTTGGGTTTAGGGTTAAGTAGGGTTGTATTTATGGTTAAATTGGCCGTTAAATTAGTCGAGGGCCATATTATGAAGTCATTTTCGCCATATTCACGAGTATTCACTGTGGAAGGCAGCCCCACCGCCGTGCTTACCTACCGAGATGAACGCCACACGGTGGGGCTGAAACAGGCGAGTCGCCGTAGTATTACTATTAGTACAGACACGCAGTGGTGGGGCCTATTTCACGAGTTTGCCGAAAATAATGGATATCCAAGCGTACCACAGTTGTAATCTGTATTATTGGCAGTATTAAATCCGATACAGTTCATTAAATATTCTTTTGTCTAAAGGCTTAGCCAATGACAATAGTGCAGCGCAGCACCTGCTATGCGCTCGCTAGCTCGCTCCCCCGCCAGCGCTAGCCAGTGCAGCTGCCGGCCGGCCGGCTGTCGCTGCGCTGCGCTAGCATAGCCTTGCCAGCTCGCTGGCTACGGATAGACTGGTCGTGAACGAACGACTCCGTTCTTAGACGTCATCACAATTTAGAAGTGATAGTGCGCCGCATGCGGTGAAAGTATAGCAAGTTTTCCAAAACCGAGGAAATTGCATCCATTATGTTAACAAATATAGAACAAAATGCAGAACAGTAAAAAACCCCGCACAACCATAGAATTACTTAGAATTTAACATTTAATATTATTACATCATTGAGAAAAAAATGCCTAAACCATTGTATTAGGTCTTTAAATACATCAACTGAACGTTCAAATAGCATACTGTAAAACATGATATATTCGCAAAATGAATTTTTTGCGAATCGGAGCTGACGGCCTTTTTTGCGCCATGATATTTTTGCGAACTGCCACTGGCAATCAATGCATATAGTGTAGACAAGAACTTTCGCGTGCATTTTAGTTTTGCGAATCTTGGCGCTCGCGAAATTAAAATGCACACGAACATTCCTCATTTTACAGTAATTGGACCTGTCTTCCTGTCAGAAATTTTAAGCATTTTGATCGTACAGTTAAGTTTCCTATGGTGTTAGATTGTAATGGTCGTCGTATGATTATTCAAAATCTGAGTATCTCCAGAATATTTGCCACAGCTATAGGACAGAAAAGAGTTTACCCTGTGTACAATTGTAAAATTTGTGAAAACAGAGCGTCAAGAACAAACATAGCAAGCGTAAGTTATCTTTTTCTGTCATACCAATGACCAGGGTGCCATGCTGTCAATAGCCCACAAAGAAGGCATCCAGATTCCACCGGCTTCCCTGGACAACATGATCATGGCTGCCAACCAAGACGTCCGACAGGTGAGATCTCGTTGGATATGGCAATCCCTTTTAGGAAGATTGTACACGGTGTACAAGTGGAAGCTTTGATGTGAATACTAAAGAGGGTAATAGAGAATGTTTCTTCTGCTTTATAGTGACATTTAGATGCTAGTGTGACTAACAATGCTTTATTGTCGTTGTTTGACATACATTTAAACTGATTTAGGTTCAAGTAAGAGTTACTAGAAAGTGTAAGGTGGCAATGGGAAAAACAACATGAAAATCAGTGCTTGATATTAAATTGAACACTTGTTCAAAAGCTGTGATGCACAGTTTTGGAACAAATAGTGTGGTCTCTGCATTGTACCGCTCACAGGAATCACCAAAAAAAGTTGATCAGTGCAGGATATGGCATGCTTGATTTGTCTGCCGACATTTAACTAGTAATTTACCTCATCCATCCTTTCAACCTCTGCTTCACTCCCTCCTTTCCTCCCCTCTGTCTCTCACCCTTCCTTTCCCATGCCTTTCCTTCAGCACCTCCATCACCACCTCTCATCCTTCATCACCCCCCCCCCCCCCCCCCCCACACACACACACACTCCCACAACATATTGTAGTGAAAGTAGAGACAGTTGGGTCTGTGTGGAAGTGAGAAATGGAGGTACTGTATATGTGATGCCAATGTACTATTGTGTATGCTATGTATTCAATCTTTTGTTTCACAGGTGTTACATAACTTGAGTATGTGGAGTGCTGGACAGAAGAAGATGGACGCTGACCAGATGGACACAGACTCAAAGAATGCCAAGAAGGATCTGAAATTGGTGAGAAAGAATAGTTCGTGCTAATCCATGATCTGTAAAGGGCGATGAGGTTGGATGGTCATCGTATGATATATGATTAGCGAGCCATTCCCCATGCCACAATATGCTATTTTATCTGTATGTTTATACAGCTTCATTGGCAGTTAACCCGTTGAGGACAGTTTGATTTTGCCACAACACGCATTTCCCATAGACGCATGCCCGAGACTCGTCCTCAAGGGGTTAACATTGGTTTGGAGGTTTTAGAGTGTACAGCATGTTATGTGATAGTAATGACTGGAAGTCATAAGCCATGTTATATTAATTTAGATAAAGCAATGACAGTAACAACAGGCAGGGGATTTCCATTTGATATCACATATCCCCTTCCCTACCTCCCCCCCCCCCCCCCAAAAAAAAAAAAAAAAAAAAAAAAAAAAAAAAAAAAAATTTAAAAAAATAAAAGTGAGACAAAAAGATATTTAAAATATCTATATACCCCGAAAGTAGAAATTTTTGGACAAGTTATTTTTTGCGCTCACCAGGGTAAGATGAATTTTGCATGTTTTTCATTCTGCGCAATCTGTCTTTATGTAACAAGCAAACATGCATGTATGCATATACATTTATTCAACTTCTGCATAGCATTTCACAGCAGTGTTCTTTATTGTATACATGAATGAATGTGATAAATGCCCAGCTCAGGTAATTATAATTTCAGTCTGTTTCCTGTGAATATTTGAGTCCTGATCGTATATGTTGTCATAAGTATGCAAATGGACCCACGGAGATACCATCCTTGTTATTTTGCAGATGTGATCTCTATGATAGAGATGACACATACATGTAACTGTAATTACGCTTATTGCATAAATCTATTTGATTAATAATGGTTTTGGCTTTAATACCATCTTTTGAAAAGACACAAAAGAAGACTGCGGTGTGCATTTCTATCATTTCTCTATTTTGCTCCCATATTGCAGGGTCCATGGGATGTTGTGAGACAAGTCTTCTCAGCCAAGGATCAGAAGACCATGAGCTTCATTGACAAGTCTGACCTCTTCTTCCACGACTACTCCATAGCGCCTCTCTTTGTGCAGGAGAACTACCTCAGTGTAGTCCCAGAGAAAGCAAAGTATGTATGGTAGTGAGTCTGCTGTTCAATTGTCTGTCTGTTGATTACTAGAGTGCAGGAGTACATTGTAGATGTAAAACTGCATCACTTTTTATGCCTCCTCCACGAAGTGGTGCCGGAGGCATTATGTTTTCGGGTTGTCCGTCCGTCCGTCCGTCCGTCCGTCCGTCCGTCCTTCCGTCCGTCCGTCCGTCCGTCCGTCCGTCTTTCCGTCCGTCCGTAATGAATTTTGTGGACAAGGTAACTATCAAAAGCTGTTGAGGTATCCTAATGAAACTTGGCATGTATGTGTATTAGGGGGTGAAGTTGTGCCTATCAACTTTTGGGTGCACGTGCTCAAGGTCAAAGGTCAAAAGGTCAAGGTCAAATACATAAAATTTCACTATTTCCACCATATCTATGCAATGCCTGAAGATATTTTCTTGAAACTTAGTGTATACATGTATTACCCAATTTAGATTCTCTGGTGAAAGTTTCGGTCATGAGGTCAAAGGTCAAAGGTCAAAAGGTCGAGTAAAAGTATTAAAACTTCTTTTTTTCTCTGTAAATTTGAAAATTGTTCAAGGTATCTTCATGGAACATAGTATATATACATGTACTGACTGGCAGTGATTGTCTAGAGAATGTAGGGTTCATGGGGTCAAAGGTCAGGGGTCAAAGGTCAAGTGCAACACTTCAAAATTTTACTATTTCCCTCATGTTCATGCAATGCCAGCAGGATTAGTATTTTTTTTTTTTTTACACTTGGTGTATGCATGTGTAACCTAATAGAAATTCTCTGGAGAGTTTTTTTTTTCTTTTTCTTTTTTTATTGCCTCAAAGGTCAAAAGGTCAAAGATCAAGTGAAAGTGCTGAACTAACTTTTTCCGCCATATCTCGGAAGTGGCTCAATTTATCGTGAAACTTACTGCATATCTATGCATGTTCTACCTGAAAGTGATTATCTTATGAATTTTAGGGTCTAAGGCCAGATGAACATGGTAACAATTTACTATTCAGTACAGAAATTGCACTTTTTCTCCATACCGGTACCATGAAAATTACTCAATGCATAAATGTATGAATGGGTCAAAGTCAAGTTAAAGTCCTTAAATCCCCAAATGCATGCTCTCCTATTCATGCAATTAAACCAAGTTCAAGGAAGGTGAACATTCAACACATTTCTGACAAACTTGTCATTTCAATATTTTGCCAGTTTTGTGAAAATGTAATCACACATTGTCCACATGTACTATCTAGACCTATTAGGAGAATCATGCATTATGGCGGAGGCATACCAGTCGCCATAGCGACATTTCTAGTTTGAATTTCAGTTTGATAAAAGATGAATACCTTGCTGTGTTGTATTAACAAAGTTCCCAGGACCTTCCCTGGGAACTTTGCTTTGAGTTAATAGGACCATCCCTCTGATATGACATAAACTGGAGGTTCCATGGATGAGGGACTTACAATCCACTCAAGTAAAAGAGCAGTGTACATAACCTGGTGAAGTGGTCCACCCAAAGTTCTTACAACTGTGTCCCATGGAAGACCAGCTAATATGCCATATGTATATAGCGCATATCGTCGCTGGGGTGATAAGACCTTGTATCTGCAATTTTGGTGAAAATGAGTTTTTTGGATTAATGGTCAAATAATGGGTTAAGTGATGTCCTGTCCAAATCCCAACTGTCTTATTACAAAAATGAAGCCACCACGGCATGTCAAAGGAAAGGCTATCCCATTCGCCACAGTGCTTTGGCCGCCATGTTTTTTGGCTCTCCTGAACATTTGACATTTTGTAGATATGAGGTCTTATCGCCCCAGCGACGATATGACACACACGCACATACACACACAAAATTATTAATGTCTACTATGCACGGTAAGTTCAGTTTAGTATGGGCTATCCAACCACCTTATCAGATGGAAAATGGAATCAACAAAAATACTTCTTATGCAATGTTTTTTCTTTTGTGTGTGTGTGTTTGTTTTTTTATTCTACCTGCTAGAGGAGACATCAAGAAACATCTAGACCTGATCAGCATCGCAGCAGACAGTCTGTGCCAGAGTGACCTGGTGGAGAAGACAATCAGGTCCCGCATGCACTGGAGACTGCTACCACTACAGGTACGTAGATACCGATTTATAATCAGGAAGATCTGGCAACCTCTTTTGGAAAGGCAGCAGCCTATAATTCTATTAATTAATTAATATTA